>NC_053119.1:16455549-16535549 GCF_010015445.1 Perca fluviatilis | reverse complement strand
CGAGGAATAAAACTCTAAATATGTGCGCTTGCTCCACCAACTGAGCTAACCCGGCCACATCAGAGGGTTATTATTGTTTCACTATTTCACACAGGAACCAAGATGTTTAGACACCGGTTCTTCATTTCTGTACTAAAAGAGAAGAGCCCATACCCAAAGTGGAGTTGGTTGTTTAGCTGTCTCAGCTTTTTCTAGTAAAGGCAACAGAGTTGTCATTTTAACCCCTATTGGATCATGCAGCTGGATCCCAGCATGCTACAGTTCAGGCTGATCTCATGAAGTGGCGTATGTATGACACGGCAATTTGTATGCCATTATTGGCGTGTTATCGTTTTTTAGCGTGTTTATCAACGCCGTTTGGCCTCCGTTGACTTACGTTACCTTGCGATTGCGTGTGAATTGACGCCGTAGTGAGTAGTGTGAAAGGGCAAAAATCTGCATAGGGAGGATGGTCGGGGTGGAGTGGAGGATGGGTAAAACACAGGACTTTCACCCAGGAGAGCGGCGATCTTCCTTTCCACGTTTTGTTTTTCCTAAACCCAACCCGCGTGTGACGTTCCTTTTTATTTATTTATTTTTTTAACCTTTATTTATCCAGGTAAGTCGATTGAGAACAAATTCTCATTTGCAACGACGACCTGTCACATTCACACATTCATATCTGGAAGCTGCCCAGTACAACCACAGTCTGATCTGCTGGCCACTGAGCAGCTCCACTAGAGCGGTTGAGGTTAAGGGCCTTGCTCAAGGGCACCTCAGTGGTGGTAATGAGGGAGGGACAAGCGCTGCTCTTTCACTTTCCCCACCCAGATTTTATCCTGCCGGTCTGGGGATTGAACCGGCGACCGACCTCCCGGTCCCAAGCTTGCTTCTTTAACCTTTAGGCCACCACTGCCCCAACCGTAGCCTCGCGATAACATGTAGCCTCACGATAACACACCACGTGGCTTTAGAAAGTGCCAACGTGGCGTGTATGTTTACGCTGTGACGTTGCAGACGTAGACATACACGCGGATAGCTCAAAATGCGTACAGATAACATGCCACTTGGCTTTAGGAAAGTGGCGTGTATGTTTACGTGAGGTCATGATATCACGTTGTACAGTTAATGCACAGTTAAGCTTTTGGGAGTTTGAGTGCTACTTCAGTGATTGATGTAGTATTATCAAAGTTTTGCCAGTAACTCAGATGTGACTCTCTTCTCACATAAATACTTGTCAAGTTGTGCCCAAGACGAGAAAACAAATTGGTCAGACCAGGTACAACAATTGTGGCTATGTAGCTTTCCCATTTATGGCTTGATACTAGAAATACTATATTATGGAATTGGTACCAGTCTTTGCAGGGACTCTACTCATTTTAGAGAAATGATAGCCTGACAGAGAGCATCAAGGACTGGGTAGATCAGATACTGTATGTAAATAGACTATATGGGCCATATGTTTTGTTTTTTAAACAGAGTTGCACCTATTTTTCAATATTATTCAAATATTAAAAACTAATGCACACTTTGCAGTTGTTGCAGCTGCTGGCACCAGAATAAAATGGAGAAAACTTTGATTGCGAAAAGTTAGCCTTTCATTATAAAATTAGACTACACACAAATACATTAGCTCAATAGCTCAGATAAGTAATTGGTGGGATTTTGTCCATTGCACTGTTGTAATTTTTATACTAGCATTGACAGACCTGAAGAAAATTTAGACTTGTCACATTTAAAAGACTTGAGACTCGACTTGGACTTGATTCAAAAGACTTAAAAACATCTCTGTGGTGTAGTGTATTAGATTACATTATATTGTAGGGTGTAAGACATTTTAACCACGAGAAAAGAGAACTGGCGTATGGATCTAGGGATAAGTGTGCTTGTATGGATCTGAGTGAGTGTGTGGTGCTAATTTCTTTTTAAAAAGGAGCCCTCTAAAATCATCTCTGCAGGCTCCTCCTGACAGTCGTCAGAAGTAATCCCTGCAGGTTGAGTCATGTGTTGTCAAAATAAATCTTTTCAAAGGATGTATTATAGAGTGATTTTAGTAAACACTGGAGGGAATATACACAGGAGGTGTTGATATCACAACGACAGATGGTCAGCAACAAGACTGACCAGGCTAGATCACAGCATGCACCAGCTCGGAGCTTCCACTGTCTCTCTGTCAAATACTGGCATTCATCTGATGAAGCATTTTCAAACTCCAAAGCACTGAGATAATGCTATCTTAGTATGTCACTTTTGTATGTTTACATGCCTTCATCCAAGATCTCCAGCAGGCTTGACAGGACTTAATCGTGATGACATTACTGCAGGTATTAAAAAATAAAAGAGCATCTTCATTTGTTGTATGAGCTGACGTAAGAATTTTCTTTGGTTTTAAACTTTTGGTCAGAAATTTGGTGATTTCACATTGGGCTTCAGGATATTGCGCAGGATATTTACTCTTTTCTGACATTTCATAGATGAAAATTATTGAAAGGACAGTTCATCCCAAAATCAAAACTATATATTCTCTTACCTGTAGTGCTATTTACTCTAGACCTAATCTAGATTGTTTTGTGTCAGTTACCCAGTGTTAGAGATGTCTGCCTTCTCTCGAATATAATGGTATGAGAGGCCGTATAGGAGGTAATTCATACTTCTGTCTTACACACACTATCATAATCTTGCATATACACCACTATACTCATACACACACACTATTATAATCCTTTTACATGTATGTATGAGAGGGTATAGTTGTGTATGTGAGAGAGTATAGTAGTGTGTGTGTGAGACATATATGTGAGATAGTATTTGTAGTAGTATGTGTAGTATTATGAGAGTAGTGTGATGTGAGAGAGTATAGTAGCCTAGTATATGTGAGAGAGTATAGTATATGTGAGAGATATAGTAGTATATGTGAGAGTATAGTAGTGTGTGTGAGAGAGTATAGTAGTATATGTGAGAGAGTATAGTAGTGTGTGAGAGTATAGTAGTATATGTGAGAGAGTATAGTAGTGTGTGAGAGAGTATAGTAGTATATGTGAGAGAGTATAGTAGTATGTGTGAGAGAGTATAGTAGTGTGTGTGAGAGAGTATAGTAGTATATGTGAGAGAGTATAGTAGTGTGTGTGTGAGAGAGTATAGTAGTGTGTGTGAGAGAGTTTGATTGAAACGGAAGGGAGTTTGATTGAAACGGAAGGCAGTTTGATTACTCAGCTCCTGATTGGTTGACAAAGAAGAAGCGGTATTTGACGGTCAAATTCCGGCACTGTCATTATAATAGTTTGGCTGAAGTGGAGCTGTAATGGATAGAAAGAGGCTAACTGAAGCTGTGGGTCTTCTAAATAATATTTTAGGAAATGGTGAGCTATTGTCAACGATGTCTCGACAATTAAATTAAGTCCAACAGAGCTCTGATTCGGAGATGCAGAGATTATTCAGGGGTGGAACTGCAAATCCAGTCAGACCTGGCTCCAGGCTAGCACTGCTACTTCTAGCTAGCTCAATGCAACACGGAGGACCCCGTTACCAGACGAGACAGCGTTTCGGTGGATCGTCGTCGAAATCCAGGAAGAGGTAAGTTGATGATAAAAATAGCCAAAGACCATTGACATAGGAACCCCTTTTTTATTAACGTCATTCTATCTGCAGTGTTCCCCCAAATTCATGTTAGCATGGTCGTGGCGTTAGCGCTGCTAACTAGTTGCTACCCACATAACACGGGCTAGCCATTTTCCATTGAAAACTTTGCAATATCTCCACTAGCTAGCTAGTGCTAGTTAATATGATCAAGCAAGTTTGATCAAGCTGTGTGAAATAATTTCAGAAATCAGGTTTCCGAATTAAATCTGGTTACATGTGAGAGACGACACATTGTCTGTAAAGCCCTTTGATTAACCACAGTATATTTTACTGTACAGTGTACATTTGACTTTGACTAGGAGAAAAAGCTAGCAGCTAGCAGCAGCAGTTATGGAAGCATACTGGTAATTGTAGTACCCATTGCTGCGCTCCTGTTATTAAATTTCAAACATATTGTAATTTGCTATCAGTGCGCAGCTTATTGCAACGCAGTTCTGCATTTATTGGATTTCACCTATCTTTGGGTAAAGAGAGAGTAGGCGTAGGCGTTTTACAGCAAAGATAGGTTAAATAAGAATGCTCGGTCTTGCAATCATCTGACTGGGTGACGATATTTAGCCTGTGTGTGTCTTTGAGTACCATGAAAAGCGCTATATAAATAAAATTTATTATTATTATTAAAGAGTGCAATATACATGTTTACATATGTTTATTACAGTGAATAATAATCTAAATACTACTAAGCAGGGCTCTCAAGTGCTTATTAAGCATTTTAGAATGTCACTCTTGTGTGGTGAAGCCACATATTTGTTTTTATATTTCTGCAATCTGTGTGATTTGTTTCTGACTTTCATATGAATGTTTAAACCAGGCTTGGTCAGTGCTAAATATACTACTGTGATTAAAGGAGTTAAATAAAAGATGTCATTCATATAAATTCATGCATCACCTAATTTCATCATCACATACAGGCCTGGCCTCCAGGAAAGAACAGTTTGTTTAATATATCTAATCTTGTGTTGTTCATACTATACAATGATTTATTACAGATTATCTGGCCAATGCTGGGCGTCTAAGGCCTTTGAAACGCATAGAAGACAAAGATCTCTTGGTGGAGGATATCATCATGTTTCAGCTGGTTCATCGAGTTAGTGGAGCACTTCAAAGGTTTGTGTAACTCCATTTTTTAGCAAACATAATTAACCCTTCTAAGGTGTTCATATTTTTGTTCCACAGCCAATGTTGGACCCACCACATTATTAGGTTTTTAAATCAATACAGCCATAAACATGTATATAAAAATACTAAACAGAGGTTTACTTAAGCTCAATTACCAATGATAGATACATCATTTATGGTTCATATTTGCCATTTACTCCAATTATAAAAAAAGGTAAAAAAAAATAAAATAAAATAGAAACAAGATTTTTCATTCATTATCACAAACATTATCATTATTGGTGCTTATTTCTTAGAACTTAATCAGAACAGGTGAAAGTACTTGAAATGTAAAAAATTTTTAACTTTGTGTGAGAATAGCAGGTACAAAGTTTCATAGCACCTACAATTATTACACTGTAATAATTACACTTGGGTCCAGTAGACCCGAACACCTCATTTGTATTAGTTATGTGTAGGGGGGTGTACCGTGTACACTAATTGAAAATAAGTTATTTTTTATGTTCTTCAAAGAAAATGAGCCAAGGCCAATGAGTTTGAGTTAGAAGAAATAATAAATAGCATCATTTTTATTTTAGCAAACATTGAAAACGGGTCCCACAGACCTGAACAGCTTACAAGGATTAAGAATAATGAAAGATTTTAACATATTTTTAAAAGTCAATGTACAACCAAACACTCTGAATAAAGGCTTGCATGTATCATATAAAATAACTTAAAGAACATCACGTTTTAGATAGTTGTCAAAGACAAGTCCTTTTTGCATAATCAACAAACACTGAACTGTCTTATAAGTCATCCCTTTCATGTGCTGTGTGATAATTTATCCAATTTGAAAAATTATATTTGTATCTTCTCATGATACATTTTTACAGGTTCAGGGAGGGGATGAAGACCCTTGGTGTTCTTGATGCAATAAGAATGCACCCAGATGCTTTCAGACCGCTGTTTTGTCACGAGCCATCCCCACTCACAGCGGATGTACTAGAACTGTCAGCAGTGGGCAGGAACAAAAGAAGGGCAGAGGAATGTGTGGTTGCATTTTGGAGGGACTACCTGCTGGATGTTGAGGGTAAGTATTATTGCTAGTTATGGAATAAAAATCTTTTCATATGCCCTTCTGTCTGTCTTTGTCTTTCCCTCCTTTTTAAAAGTTTTCTACATGCTAGGTTTAATTTTTGTTTTTGGTGTATTTCTTTTTCAGAGCAAGAGGGACCCTTGCAACTTGGGGGTATCCTGGCCTTTACGACGGGAGCAAATGATATTCCACCCCTGGGCTTCTCCCCACTACCTTCAGTGGTTTTTCTCCATGAGCTGCCCCTCAGACAAGGCCACGTTATCTTACCCACCAACACAAACACATGCCATTAACTGCCTGCGGTTGCCAGTCCTGAAAAAATTCGAGGATTTTAAGGAAACTATGGATTTTGCATTAAAAAACACTCTTAATATACATTTTTAAAATCTGTTGCCTGTTGAACTTGACTAAATTGAAGAGGCATCGTTGTCAATAACTCACCATTTCCTAATACATTATTAATGTCTTGTTTAAACAATTAAAAATGGAATAATCATCCCCCCTGCTATTGTCTTGTGTACTGGTAAAATTTATATTTTAACTCCACTATACATGGTTGAGAGAAGGCAAGGTATGTGTATAGGGTGACTGATTTTATTTTTACTTGGTTTTTAATTCACATGTGTATGTATGTAGGTATACATGTTTATGTGTATATGTATGTATATATATATATGTATATTTGTATATCTGTATGTATGTATATATATATATATGTATATTTGTATATCTGTGTGTGTGTATATATATATATATATATATATATATATATATGTGTGTGTGTGTGCGTATGTATGTGTATTTTTTTTCCTTTTTAATTTTTGATTTATTATTTTATATATATATATTTTTGTATTAATTAATTTTTTGTTTTTTCTGTTATTTTTTTAATTTAATTATTTTTATTATTTATTTATTTTTAAATTTATTTATCTTTTCTCTCCTCTTCTTTAACTTGTTGGGGCAGTCGTGCGCTACCTGAAGTCATTTTGGTGTGAATGGTGGTTTATTTCCTTCCTGTTCTGACTTGTATGTTGGTTATGTTCTATTTCGATAACAATCAATAAAATCTATTTATAAAATGGAATAGAATAATCATTTGACTAAAAAGAAAACTTTTCACTGGCCTTTTATTAACCTTTATTAATTGCCTTGACACTAATGAAGTTGCTCACTGATAGAGATCACTAGGGCTAAAAATAATAGAATGCCATGGTTACCGTCATTGGCTAGTGGGTCTACAGTTTCTAGAATTCTGTTCATAACTGTTTAATTGAAAATAAAGTCATTTTCTGGAACAACAACATTGAAGTCTCAAAATGTACTTCATTTATTTCAGCGTTGTCACCCTTCTAACTAAAATGTTCTGCACTGCCGCGCGCGAACTTCGGATCGCCCCGTGGTAAAATGATAGAAATTAAGGTCCCGGCCAGGTCCTGTCGGGTCCCGGCGGGGTCCCGTCGGGTTCGGTCAAAGATCTTCAGCTCTACACCAAAGCTTCCCTGATTGTCATCCTCTTCAAACTGCTGGTTAATCAATAGCAAGAAAGAGATCGTCCGAGTATGTTTGTTTGTTTGTTTCTTTGTTTGTTAAAGCGTCTTTGAGTTCCATGTAAAGCGCTATATAAAACTTATGTATTATTATTATTATTATAATTATAACCATTGAGCTCAGAAATTAATCTTTCCAAAATGTCATGTCCCAAATTGTCAGTTTCCCTCACAATTCTCTGAACACACCGCAGTGTATCAGTGAAAAAGATAGTAATGTTTTCCCTCATTACCATATACTTCCACAAACAAAAACTGACCTTGGAAAAAGAAACTAAATAAAATAAGAATAAATGTTTTCGTCCAAAAAGGTTGTTTTTTTCCTTAAAGTTTATGCTGCTTGATTTAAATGTTCCTTGTTCCTTTGAGTTGGTGCTAGCTGTACTTTCAAAGCAGCAAGCCCACCAGATAATGATAATTTAAAATGGCCCCTTTAGCCAATGAGGAAGTGAGAATTTAAGCTGTCTCCTTGATTGATCAAACCAACTTCCTTTTCAACTATACTCTCTCACATACACTACTATACTCTCTCACATACACTACTATACTCTCTCACATATACTACTATACTCTCTCACATATACTACTATACTCTCTCACATACACTACTATACTCTCTCACACATACTACTATACTCTCTCACATACACTACTATACTCTCTCACATACACAACTATACCCTCTCATACATACATGTAAAAGGATTATAATAGTGTGTGTGTATGAGTATAGTGGTGTATATGCAAGATTATGATAGTGTGTGTAAGACAGAAGTATGAATTACCTCCTATACGGCCTCTCATATAATGGAGCTAGATGGCACTCTTCTTGTGGTGCTCAAAGCGCCCAAAAAATACATTTGAAAAACTCCACAGGAATGTCTCTTTTGAGAAATCATGACCCAGTTACTCTTATTTTTTGGCATTTTGAGCCCCACAAGTGCCATCTAGTTCCATTATATTTGAGAGAATACAGCCAATATCTCCAACATTGGGCAACTCACACCAAAACCTTTGGATTAATAAATACTGTTTATTATACTGTTTATTGATCCCCAGTGGGGAAATTACAATTTACACTCTGTTTGTTAGAAATCACTACACACATAAATAGCACAACAGGTAAGAGCAAAATATGTACTTTTGATTTTGGGGTGAACTGTCCCTTTTAAATAGTTGACATATTAATGGATAATGAAAATAATTATTTTAGTTTAGTTAGTTAGTTGCAGCCCAAGTGTGGGTGATCTGTTGACGATTACCTCTGAACTGATTTACATATCAAAACAAAATTGAGATAATGCATTGTATAAAAAACTAATTACAATGAGTCATAAAGTTTAAATTGACACCAGTTGTGCGCTCATCAATATCATTCTAATCATAACTGTGCAGTTCAGACACTAACTTCATAAGAATAAAGACATTTTTAAAGGCACACTTTGTAGGAATTTCTCCCATCTAGCGGTGAAATTGTATTTTTCATTCAAACGAATAGTGCTTTCTAGCACCTAGCTTTTTCAATTGCGTGTTGCAACTACGGTAGCCGTTATGTACCAAGAAGCTATGACAACATGTCTTCCAAGTTTAGCTTTTTTGGCAACGAGGATTCCTTCTCCTGTGGCTCGGCTTAAGTACGATCCTCCATTATGAACTAAAGTGCAGTGCAGGCTTTCAGATTAGCCTGGGCAGTGACAAGCGCCTCTCTCTTTCTCCGTTTCAGCTGGTTTCAGTCAGGTGATGCTGGCTCTGAACGAAAACGCATTGTGGATTAGCTAGACAGGTAGACTAGTGCTTTATGTCCCTCTCAGCCATTATAGTTTTTCAAAATGGCGGAACGACATGGAAGCCTCCTTGGACTTTCCAATGTCCAATGTAAATACAGATAAGAAATTCTTCGCTTATGAGGATAAGTCATATCATTGGCAGAGGTATTTTTATACCAATGAGGACATATTTATGAATGAAGACATTGATTTTAGCTAATAAAATACTTAAAACACTACACAGTGTACCTTTAAGTGTATACAACCGACATTAATTCATTCATCTGTTTACTATTATAATTACTATTTTTAAATAATATAGGATTGTAATTGGCTCAGCATTTGATACCAATTTCATATTGGTAAGTAGACAGTATACTGGAATTTTAAAATGTTTTTTGATTTTTTTTTTTCTTCATATAAATTTACTCTTAAAGCTATAGTGCGTAGTTTCTGTCGCCCCCATGAGAAATTCTAAGTAATGACAACAACTTCCGGCGCATCCACATGATACAAGCCTTCCGTGATCGTGCACCGCCCCTCCTCGACGCAGTTGCTAGTAGCCAAGGAGGACATGGAGGATTAAAATGGACTCTTCAGAAGAGGTAATTATCTTCACTCAAGTTATTGCACACGAAAGTCGCTGGATGACACAATCTTCTGAACATAGCCATACTGAGAAATACAGAGAGTTGTGTGGAGCTGATAGTCTTAATTAGCTTTGTAGCAACTCATTTGGCAATGGCTTGAATGTAACAGACATTCATTAATATCAAAAAGTTAAGCACTAAAGCTTTAAATTACTCCAGACCTCAACATAGGGCTAAGATGTCAGTGCTCATCAATTTGTTTTCTCCAAGTGGGAAAGGTTATTGATAATAATGTATCTCTGTTTAGTTGTACTGGATAGAGATGGCCCGATACTATTTTTTTGCTTCCCGATACCGATTCTGATACCTGAACTTACAATCCGATACCAGTGTGTCATATATTTTATTATGTTTTAACAACTGTATACTACTATCCCTGTATGGATGTGATATTATTTCTATCTTTGTTGTCTGGTTCAGGTTAAACTCTTTGTGAAACATGAACAAACACAAACAATGAATGCCACTTTCTTTTATTATGCAGTTTGACAGTCAGTTATTTCAATCAGGAGAGACTTTGTTGCAGTTATACAAATATTTATTATAGATGAGCATGATTTGAACATGGATAAATGAATACATGAAATGTGCATAGTCTTTGGGGATTAGACTCCATCATAGAAAATATTTAAAGGGGCAGAGAAACAGGCCTATTCCCCCCCGATGGAGCCTAGACACTGGTGATGGCGGAGAACTCTGAACAGCTGAATTGAATTAGGGAGAAATAGTGGTGATTGCAGTCATAGAAGTCTTCCTGAAGGAATTTGCGCTGAGCTTCATAACGGAAAAAGAACATAAATAAACTACTTTAACGTAGATTTTCCTTAGGGCTTTATTGCATGGTATCGTATCAGTGCATAAACTCCAGTACTTCCCGATACTAGCATTTTAGGCAGCATCGGAGCATCTCTAGTACTGGATGCTAATAGGCGTTCTTTTTCACCTCTCTGTAACCTCTCAAACCTTTTCCAGGACTGTGAACAGCCTGTTTGTCTGTAAGTGAGTGCTCTATTTTAAAAACCACTGAGAGGTCAGACTCAAGCTATGCAGTACTTTTAGCAGCTCCATCTCGACATAAATGCAAATGAAAGGGTACAGTCTGTTTTCTGTAGTCACAATCAGTATAACTGTATGTTAGCATAGCTGAACAGATCTGACCTCGCTTTTGTTTAATCCGTCCACCATTCAGGTGTGTCTTAGTTTTACAGACTAAGTCACTATAATTAATTGCATGATTCATGTTCACTGTCTGAACTCATAATCTAGGGCTCCTTGACTTTCTTAGGCCTGAGTACACACACTGCCGGTCGCCATGGCAGTGTTGATGCCCTTGGCAATATCATGCAATGTTCAGCTAATAGATTTTCTAAAACTAAGACTTCAGAAATCATGTACACATTGTGATCATAAAGAACTCAGAGGAGGTCTCTCCGGTGTCTTTGGTGGTGATCCTGTATTAAGAAAATATGTACAATACACTGTATTTATTTACTATATGAGTATATTTTTTAAAGCTTACACCAGTAAAGATCAGCTTGCAAATCTCCCGTTACTGAACTGACACATTGACTACCAGAGTCCTGAAATCACATTTGCATGGAAATTCTATTTGTTGCTGCATACTAATTGACCCTGGAGCTGGGTACAACCAGATGCTGATCACTGGGTAAACACCATTGATATTATAGCACTTTGTTTATCCCGTGCACATGTCTGCCCTTCGGTATCATGTGCCAAAAAATTTGTCCACTCTACTTCAGAGTCATCAACTCTGTTCAACCCACACCAACTCCTCAAATTCCCTGTAGCTGGTTGCATGATTCTTTATTAATTAGAATGACAGGATCAATGTCATGCTTTTGCATGCTCACTGACTGGTGAGTCACTAAGCATGCAAAAGCCTATTCATCTACTGGAAAATGTGTTACAATCCCATCCCTAGTATTTACCTGCTATCCAAGCTTGCCTGGAAGCTGTGAGTGAGCTTAGTATTCTGTAGTTCCAAATGGCACAAGAAAAGAATGACATGGTTAAGGTGGTGGTAATATGAAGGAGGTGGTGGTGACTGTACACACATGATTTGACTTGTCCGCCATGGACACACCTGTGTCATTGGAGCTTCTGTTGTTGTTGTCCACAGCAATTGTCATAATTAAACACTAAAATGATTCAGTTGACAAGAGTTAAGTGGGGAATTGTTAGTTGACTTTGAGAGCCCTATAGCTGTGGAGATAAGATTCAAAACCACGACAAAGAAGTACATTTTATCTATATTGGAACATTGTGTGGAACATACATTATGATTTTTGACACAAAGGTAAATGGGTTAAATTAAAGAGTAAAATTACTATAGAGAATGCAGCAGCATTGGCTTAGATTATGAGTTGGATATGTGCAGGTGTAGAGAAATGAAGATTTTCACCTTCACTGACTCATCTGAATTTAGGTCTAAAATACTCCTGTGCCTTGGCAGTTGTCTTTAATTATGTAAATATGTAATTCTTTACCCTTTCTAAGTCATTGGTAGAGTATTTTTTCGTTGTTTCCTGCCGTCTGGAGGCCTTGGCTGCTGCTCGTACTTGTGGGGATTTAAACTGTTGTTGTGGGTCCATGGTGTGATGTGAGCAGTTGTCACATATCTTTGCACCCTTTGAGGGATTGCCACGCGACCCAGCAGCAGGCAAACAGCCTCTGATCTGTTTCTGGGCTGAGCTAAGTTTAGAGGCCTGCAGAGAGGAGTGACCTGAGACGATTTCTGGGCGAGGCAGAGAAATGGGGGCCTCCACTGCTGCTGTATCGGCTGTGCCCTGTATGCTCTGGTCAGTGTATTATTAGGCCTGGACTAAATTTGCACACCCTGCATAATTTAACTCAGTGTCTGGCTTAACCTTGGTAAATTTAGGACTACTGTTGGTTTGTATTTGCCTTTCAAAAAGTAAACTGTGTCAAACGTCATGAAAGTTTACTGTATGGCATCTGTGATGTTGTTGGAAAGTTTCACAAAATAATGTGTATTTAATGTGAACCTTTTGTCTTGAGTAGCTATTGTGTTGTAATATAGTTTTATAGCTTTGTTCTATTTCATGGTATACCGGAATAGGGCATAGTTTCTAAATCTGTTATCTTCTAGAATGACCGTCATGTAGAGTACTACATGGAGCTGTTTTCACTACTTTACTTCTGTCCTTACCATGCAGTAATAATCCTCCTTTCTCATGATGCATCAGATTCATATCTCTCTAGTCCCTGTGGTCTCCAGGTGGAGGGGACAGTAAAAATTGTCAGGTTTGAACTCACAAAATAAAGCAAATATGACCATTCCTTCAGGATTTTGTCATTTTCACTTATTAAATTGTTCACTTGACAGCAAAAACATACCACTCAGCAGAGTTTAATATAACGTGAAACATACCCTTATTTCTCCTCAAATGCGACTCCCACCTGAGCTACCTAATGTGACTGAAGTATGCACTTGTGCCTGCACTGCTGCTGGCATGCATCATATCTTAAATATTTCATGAAATGACTCAGGGTAGACTGATGATGAAGCCAATCTAAGGCCTATTGAAGCCCACTGCACAGTCCTACAGCTTTCTGCTGCTTAAACTGTGTTAATATATCAGGCTGTCTTTACTGATTATACTTCCTGAAGCCTGAGTGTTTGCTTCAACTCATTTTATGAATATGAATTACTAGGGTTTACTATTTATTATTTATTATTATTGCAACATGGCCATTATTTTTATTTACTTTTTTTTATTAACTATAGTGGAAATCCATACTGTTATGTGGAAATAAGTTATACAATGCCTCATTCTGTGTATAAGTAGAGCTGGGCACCGAACGTCGATACTTTTATGGCACCGACTGAAAATACTTTGATCCTATGAGTATCGAAAATTATTTATCTTTCGGTGCCGAATTTCGGTTCCAAAAGCGTCTGAGCTCGTAAGCCCAAGCATATCTGTCCTCTCTTCATATTGACAGAGAGCGGAGCTCCGACACACACACACACACACACACACACACACACACACACACACACACACACAACACACACACAAACCAATACGCGTGCAGAGGTGCGGACGGAGTAAACTCGAGCAAACTACGTTGACTCTGCAGTTTTGTTGAAGTCACAGTGAGTCGCGGCAATGCCGATTAAAGTGGTTTCAAGTGTGGTTACAGTTTTTTAAAACTTCATGCAGACAGCGTTTGCTGCGATATGATATTAATGGAGAGGCCAAAGCGGTCGCGGTGCTGTTGACACTTCCTCTGAGACAAGCAGGCACGACAGTGGTTTATAAGCCCTGGTGACTGACTGACAGGCTGAGGTTGTAAGGCAAGGCAACATTATTTCTACAGCACCTTTCAGTAACAAGGCAATTCAAAGACATTCCTTTGACAACAGGGCAGTCACCAAGTTAATTGTTAAAGGTTTGTGTCATTATGCAGTTTGCACTAAAAAGTCTTTGTTTACTTTCCTTTGCATTTTAGTTAGTTCACACAATGTCATTTGTTTATTATTTATAATATGTTCATGTTGTGGCAAAAAGGTTTCTCTTTTTTTGTAAATTTTTTAAGTTCAGATTGATACCAATCCTGAGTATCTGACTGGCGCACCCCTATCCAAAAGCACAACCAGTTTTATTAATGTTACTCTGAGTGAGCAGTGTTACAGAATTTTTTAATTTTGATAACTATTTTGATTTACAATTAAGGTGGAAAATAAAAGTTTTGTGTTTAATGTATTTTTGTTGAAATGATTTAATTTTTTTTTTTAAGTATCGTTAAGGAACCGGCTTCGAAACTGAGGTATCGAAATTGGCACCGGATCGAAAAATTTTGAATGATGCCCAGCCCTATGTATAAGATGAGATGCTACAGAACGTAGTGCCATAGTTAATCATATGCAACTTTTGCTAACTGTGAAAATTGTAATTACGCCCACAGTTGATCAGCTAAGAGTACTTTTCTACAGATGTTTGTAATAAACTCAGCTTTTGAGTCTTAGGTACAGTACTCTGCAGCTCACATTTCAGCATCGTAGTACATGTATATTATGATGAATATACTGTAACGTTTTAAATAGACAGCAAACAGATAGGAATCTTCCTAGGTGTTGATCACCAGTGTGCCCCCTGTGATCTTCAACTTCGAATTGAGAGACGGCTGATTTGCTTTTTTGTTGAATTTACACCCTTGTTAGAAGTGCGGCAGACAGGCGCTTGCAGCAAATAAACAGGCATGCTATGTGCTTATAGATCACTGTGCTTCTCCTGACATACCTGCCTTTTAAGTAGAGCCCTCATATTATCGTTGCGCAAATAGCTCACCTAAGACAGAGGCAAAAAACTGAAGAATGTGTAGTTTGTGAAGGAGCTATCACTAAATGCAGGGGAGGGAAGCCTCTATTTAGTGGGACTATTTCATCTTGAAAAATGTTTAACCTCGTCAGATGCACTCATCTGTCATTGGCTCCTAGTTTGGTCAGAAATTTTAATTGGGCAAGCATGAAAGAAGCCCCGTCAGATCCCTAAAAACTTTATTTATACTAATGATATATTATTGATTTTCCTTAAAGGTGCACTATGAGTTCCTGCATGGTTTCAGCGCAATTAAATTTTTGTCTCAAATCGTAGGCATCAAACAAACACTACGGGCACAGGCCGTGCACCAAAATACAACAAACCACGTTCCAGCCAATCACCGACAAGATGGTTGGGGAAGGGTGGGGGTTAGTGTGTCTTTTTCACTGAAATTAAGACTGCTGCTCTAAAAGCACCCCAACCATCTTGTCGGTGATTGGCTGGAATGTGGTTTGTTGTATTTTGGTGCACAGGCTGTGCCCCTGTGTTTGTTTGACGAGACCGGGCTTTTTCACAGTTTATTCAGGGGGCAGGCTAGCAGAACTAGCGGATCAAGGAGAGATGCCTACGATTTGAGACAAAAATGAAATTGCGCTGAAACCATGCAGGAACTCATAGTGCACCTTTAAGGCCAGGACAGATATAATAAATAGAAAAGAATAGTTGCTACTTATCCTTTTAGATTCACATTACATTTGGACATTCCAGCAGATTCTGGTTGTAATTAAAGTGGTTGAAATGGTTCCAACTGATTTTCACATTCAATTTTCCTGTTTACAAGTGGGACCAACAGCTAATGTTTTAATTCAGAGTACAGTATATAGAATATAAATGGTATACTGTATAGTAGTGTAAAATGGTAGGGCATGGTACTATGTGTTTATTTTTTGGTATATTTGACATTTCTATCTTTTGCAATACAAAATTAGGATATATTAAAAAAAGCAACATTCCAGTAAAAATATTCCTGTTTATGTTTAAAGGTACTTATTCAAATGGCTTTAAAAAAAAATCAGATTAAATTTCTTCTTTTAAGATTTTCTTTCCAAATCCATAGACATGATCTGTTTGATGTTGCCTGATTAACCTTGCCAAGGGGCTTGAGCTTTCTTTAGATCATGCTAACAATGCCCATTGTAATATGCCTGCTTTGTCAACCCAGTGTGGTGACAAGATGAGTGTTTCTTGGGGGGATGAGAGTGGGATGTGAATAGAGAGGTGAACATAATCGCTGTGTTGCCGCGGTAACATAGAACATGATATTGCAGGGAGAGTCGGCAAACAAGGTGACTGGTTAGGCAGTGCTGTAACCGAAGAGACCCAAAGTAGTTACCTGTAGCCTCTTAGATCAGCAGCAGATGGGACAGATCTCAAAATCATGTCACTAGTATCAGGAGTTTCCGGAACAGTGTCATAGCTATTTTCAGTTCTGTTAATCCATATATGGGTGGAAATTATTCTAAAGGAAAAACTACACGTTTCAGTCATTGCCATTTACAAAAATGGAACTTTCCACATGTTGATGTGAATGTTTTTTAAAACACTCTTTTCCATCTGCAAATTATCATCGCCCCAAGGTCAAGAGCCATAGTAGTGTCTGATTCCTTCTCTTAGCCCTGCATCCTCAGAAATAATACACCTGTTTCAACTGCTGACCAAAGCAAACCATATTAGGAAATGGGAAAACCAGTGACATCCACTGTTAACTCCAGCCCTCTCGTTGGGTAAGGAGAGAAAAATATTCATGTCTATAGATTGCTGTCTTCAGTTAGCCTTACTCAAACACATGGTCAAATACCAAAGAGCGGCATGATGGGATTTTGTGAATGTTCCACAATGCCAGAGCTTTATCAGAGCAGCCATACCAGAGCCCCCTGAGACTCTGGAGAAGGGTGCCAAGGGCGGTGCTTTGTTATCTTTCAGCTGTAAGTGCTATATGTTGGGGATTAAGATCACTATTCCAAGACAAAGTTATAAGATGCAACTGCTGCTCCACATCTTTTTACTGACAGCAGCATCTGCACAGACTGCCCTTTTGTAAATAAGTTACAGGTCAGAAATAAACTTCCATTAAGTCATATTTTTGTATCAAATTATCCGCTATAATGTAAAAGGTGTAGCAGATCCCACTACAAATCCACACTCCAACTTTGAAGGCAATTGCGTGATCGTTCAAAGCTGGAACGTGTAGTGACATGCACATGGATGTGGTCAGAGTTAACAAGAAAGTCAAGAGGTTTACATAAGAAAAGCTTGTTTATTCACAGAGGCCACATAAGTGATTTTTTTTAAACTAATGTTTAAGCTCTCTTCTGCTGGCGTATGTATATGTGGTCTGACCTACGGTAGGTCATGTGTTTATGTTTTTAGTTGACAAAAGCCAGAGTTAAGTGATGACTGAAATCGCCTCTTAAGACAGCTAACATTTGTCACCAATGGTTATTAGCACATTAAGGAAGCTAATTTCTGAAATGTGTTTTTGTCTTTATTTTCATATTTCTTTTTTGTCTTCACATAAAATGTGGGCTATAAAATGATACCAATGTTATATGAGAGCATTTACTGATATCTTTATTTTGGATTTCCTAGACCCCTCTCACCAAGAGTGAGAACCTTCTTGCTCACTAATAGGGCTGAAATGATTCCTTGAGTAATATAATAATAAAGAATAATAAATAAATAATTAAATTACTAAAAATCATCGATGCAAATACACCAAAACTCCAGTCAAAAATCCAGTCTACTAATCCATTCCACGGAGCCAACACCGATACAAGGTAACGTTAACGTCTGTTTTACACAACTACAGCATGTTACTCTACAAAGTTTTAGAAACAAGCTAAAACAAAAGCTCTCGGTTTGCAGTGTAAGGGCCCTATTTTAACGGTCTAAGCACATGGTGTGAAGCGCATGGCGCAGGTGCATTTAGGCCGTGTCCAAATCCACTTTTGCTAGTTTGATGGCGGAAAAAAGGGTTTGTGTACCGGGTGCATGATTCAAAAGGGTTGTACTTAGTGTCTTCATTAATTCATAGGTGTGTTTTGGGCGTAACATGCAATAAACCAATCAGGGTGTCATCTCCCATTCCCTTTTAAAGCCAGGCGTGATAGCAATACGCCAAGAATTCACCTGAACACACCTCCCTGACCAGGGCGCAAAAGATGGGCGCAGGTGCATTTGCTATTTAAACGATGCGGGCGCTGGATGGGGATTTGACAACTGCGTCAGTCTTAAACTAGCAAAGACAAGACAAGTGCAAGATAGGGCCCTTAATGCTTATCTTATTGTGCCACGAATCTTAACTGTTAGACAAATTCTTGTAAACCAGAGATACCGCTGGAGTGGTAAATCCACATGGCTACTTAATATGCATTCTTGATTCTTTCTCCTCATCTCCTCACTCAGTATTAGCCTTCTCAAAATGTGTCCCCCTGAACAGTATAGTTGAATAGCCCTGCTGTGCTATAAGCTTTGTACAGTCACATTAACCTGGGCTTAGATGCCAGCTGTTTTGCATATCCAGTGTAAAGAGCCAGAGGCATGAAGGGGTAGGGAGGCGAAAAAGATTTACTTTTGGGTCACCAAAAATGTACTTTGGCCAACAGAATAAGGGCATGTGCCGCCAGTGCTTAAACATATCACCGTCTATCCCTGTTATTGTATGCAATTTAGGCAATAAAAATGTTGCTTTAACTGAAATATGTATATTTACTATAGCTGTTTACTATAAAGCAAAGTTTAATATAAAGCAAAAATATTTCTTAATCGATGGAATAATCAGTAGAGTACTTGATTACTAAAATAATCGATTGCTGCTGTGCTATAAGCTTTGTACAGTCACATTAACCTGGGCTTAGTGGCCAGCTGTTTTGCATATCCAGTGTGAAGAGCCAGAGGCATGAAGGGGTAGGGAGGCGAAAAAGATTTACTTTTGGGTCACCAAAAATGTACTTTGGCCAACAGAATAAGGGCATGTGCCGCCAGTGCTTAAACATATCACCGTCTATCCCTGTTATTGTATGCAATTTAGGCAATAAAAATGTTGCTTTAACTGAAATATGTATATTTACTATAGCTGTTTACTATAAAGCAAAGTTTACTATAAAGCAAAAATATTTCTTAATCGATGGAATAATCGGTAGAGTACTTGATTACTAAAATAATCGATCGCTGCAGCCCTACTCACTAGTGTAGGGCTAGTGGGGTGTACCTGTTTGTGCATTGCATTAACCATCTCACCATTAATGGCATTGCATTTTCCTGCAGTAGTAGTAATAGCTGTATGAGGCTTGATATTGCTACACTAACTAATGCTAATGCCACTTCTACATCCTCTACTGTATGTGACACAATATGAGAGTGTGTGTCCTGGTGGTTGATTATCCCTATTGCTGTTTAGTTGCTACAGAAGGGAATAGCCAATCACCTTCGACCTTTTAATTTCAGAAGTAGTCTCTAGGGCCCGCGGAGGGGGGGGAAGGGAATGAGGAGGCTCCAGCTAAGTGTGATCAATCAACACCATGTATTACAGTTGACCAACTCTTCTTGCATGTGTGAAATTTGAATAATTCATTGACACCTAACCCTTCAGGGGTATTTTGTTAAATTGGATTATGAAAATAGATTGCTTCTGTGGCTTTTTGAGAACATGTAGGCTATATTCCAGGTTATATATACATTTTAATGTTTATGAGTGGCAAACAAAAACCCGATTTTGTACATTTTGTATGTTCTTTCTAATACTTGCAAAACATTTTTTTGAATTCAGTGCTATGAATAAAAGCATGTTTGGCCAGTGAGATTTTAACTTGAAAATTTCACTCAACACTTGCATTGCTAGGGGGCAACCTCTAGCTCACCCAGTTAGAGCATGTGCCCCATGTAGGCTGAGTCCTCTGCAGCGGCCCGGGTTCGAGTCCAACCTACGTCCCTTTGCTGTGTGTCATCCCCCATCTCTCTCCCACCTTTCCTGTCTATCCACCAAATAAAGGGAAAGGCCCCTCAAAAATAAAATAAAAAAATAAATCAAGCATTGCTAGTAGAACCTGCAGATTAAATACATACATTCTAAATACATCTTAAATATATTCCATGGAGCTGCTAAGGGGACATTTTTTTCAGACACAATGAAAATTACATATGGGCAAAGTGTTACCACATCTGTGCATTTTTATCTCATACTAAGTGGCTTGTACAAGTTTCACATCCGGTTGTGTTATAATTCAGCATATTTTCTACAATTTATATTTCAAACCGCAGAAATGGCTTTTTGTGTTCCTTGAGAGCACAATGGTCTCATGTCAAGGTCACTCTCTTGTCTCTCAATGCTGTCATTGTATTTTTTTTTCCTTTTGCAGTGAAGTGCTTGAATCTATTTGCAACAGTGAGACTCAATAGCTCGTTGGGAACGGGGCTTTTCACTGGGAAAGTAGAATGATAGTCTGTGTGCTGCAGCAATAATATTTCAAGGCTGTTGTCCCCTGCGGTCATAAGGGGTTCAGCCAATTTGTGTTCCATCAGGAGGGCTGTTTACATTTTGTGGTACCCTCCTTCCTCAGGCGTCATCCATTGAATAGTGTCACACACACTGGAAATCACACAGCCTTGTCCGAGTACAGTCTGCATTCCAGCCAACCTACAAAACTTGGTATGTGAGGAATTTTGTACGCTCCATTTCAAAACGAGAGAGACGGACAAAAGAGCAGTTGGATTGATTTTTCTGCTTTCACTGTCACACATATTAAGGTCTTTGCCGCACATACAGTACAGTGCTTCTTTATTTTCTCCCTTTGTTTGTGTGTGTGTGTGTGTGTGTGTGTGTGTTGCGACTGAGGTTACATTGTTTCAGAAGGCCACATCTTCAAGCTGTAATGGTGGATCTCTGTTCTGAGTTTTCTGCTTTGTATTTAGGCTTAATTATTACATTTTTAGTATTCACAACGCTCATATACATTGCTTGATGTCACTCATAAGAACTTTTTCATTGTTTTCTTTTGAGTGGGAAATATGATGTAGCCTACATGGAGTACAGATTATGGCGGATGTGAGTGGTCCATACACATAAGGGTCAGGCTTCATTCTTTAGCTGGCCATCAGGCCTTAAATTAAAGGTCTCTGTGGTCTGTCGTCGCTGCTGCTCAGGGCTTGACTACCAAAACATGCTGTGACAATTGTCACTGTTCAAACTCACACTAACCCTTCACTTTGTTTTCTTGTTATATTTATAGAGCACGTCAACGATAATGTTTGTTTATGAATTTGTCAGTGAAAGCTTGTCCATACTCTGCTTTGTAAACAATAATTGATCCTTTTTTTTTTTAGAAAGTTGCTGGTTATTTCTATTCAAAGTTTTAAAAGCATACCAACTGAGGAAATGTGGAAACAAGCCTTTATTAGAGTGACTTCATGACTTAAGTGTATGCACCAGATCTTGTCTTCAGCAGAGTTTGCTTACCTGTGTTTACTCTTAAACTGGGCCTACAGTAGAACTATTACTGGGTCAGAGCTACAGTACAATACATATGATTTAGCTTTTCCTCATTATTTATTGTGTTGTTTACTTGAACACATTGCTTGCTTGCTATGAACAACAGATCTACATCTTTGTGTAACCCATTTATCCAATAGCTAGTGTAATTTGTTTGGGTTTTGACAGATGTCAGACTATATGAGAGAGCACAGCTGCAGTCCATTTACACAATGCATTACAGTCTGTTTACTTTATCTACCGACTGCTGTGCCACTGAATACATTAAACATCGCAGATGGAATAATTATCATTATTAGTAGTAATAGTAATAACAAGTCGTTTTCACTTTAATTGGGCTACATTTAAGCTTGGGTTTGAACCATTCATTACAAAAATATCAGTGTCTTCAGCTTGTTTCAGACAGGCCACAGTTTGTCTTATTTTCAGGGCGCTGCAGGCAGGAAGCGTACAATGTGTTTATTAGAGCTTTTGCTGGAAACGGCCACTGACAGGGATTGATGAGATTGACTCAGTTTCAATGCAACATGTAAAACGAAAACAATGAACTAAAATCTTAAAGATGCAGAGATTGGTAGTAATTTTCCATGATTTTGGCATTCTGAGTGATACCTTTTTTAAAGGGATTTCAGTGTTGAAGTGATTTAATTGATAGACAGAAAATGTCAACACTTTTAAAGATGCAGTAGGTAAGTCTTATAAAACTAACTATCTGTCATATTTGCTGAAACTGACCCTATGTTCCAGTAGAACTACATGAATTATGTAATATAAAAAAAATCCAGCTCCTCTGGCACCACCTACAGCCTGTAGCGCGATTGGCAAAATTCCACCGCTCCCGGTTGATTTTCTCCAATCACGGCCACAGGGGGTGTCTAACTGCCTGTCAATCACTGCTCAGGCCCGCACACGCATATAATAGGGTTCTCCCCTCCCCCTTCCCCGCGCACGAGCTGCAGAAAGGTTTCCCAAAACTCGGCTGAACGATGCAGATGTAGCCACATTTCTTCTCGATAGGTAACATAATTACCATGAATGATTTATCTTTCACTTGGTTATTAGTAGTCAAAAGTCCACAAAGCTACGTTGGTGAGGATAATTGTAACGTTTGCACAGTGGTCGGTCTGATATGATGCTGAAATGGCTAACGCTAGCCTGTTAGTTAGCATCGTTTTACTGTTGGTGAGTAAAGTTAACGTTGTGTTAGTGTTTAGTTATTGAAAATATTGTCTGACATGCCAACAGTTCTGTCAAACTCCCTTGTGTGGGAGGGGCTTAGGAGACGGTTTGGGCTGCAGCAGAAAGGGGGGAGGGACTGAGAAGTTGTCGATGTTCAAATTTGTTGGCAAAGTCCTGGATCTTCACAATCTTACCTACAGCAGCTTTAAAGGGGTGATAGAATGATTATATAGGGTATTTTACATTGTTCCTTAAGGTCTCCTAATGGGGTATGTAACATTGGTTGGGCTGAAAATTGCCCGAATGCTATTTTATTAGGCCCTTAACTACCCTGTGAATATGGCTCTATTTGGAACAAGAGCTTTTCTTCCAAATATGGTATGCTAATGTATATAAAAAATGAGCTGCGCGCTGATTGGTTTGAGCAAACTACATAGAAACACATGGGAGACTCGGCAGCAGGCCTCATATTTCAGACACTGCAAAGTTATACATTGTTTGTCGGGCTATTTCGTTATTAAATTCACTTCTGAGACTTTTTTAAGCGAGAAATCAACTATATAAAGCTCAAATATGGGCCGTTTTACGAAAATTGATGGCTAATTGCAAATTTGGTAAGACTGTGTGTCGGAGTTCAGCCGCTGGTGCTGCCTCGCCGCCGGTGCTGCCTCGCCGCCCGGCCTGCCTTCCTTCACAGACCCCGGCCTGCTATGAGGTACTTGGAGCTCCGTCACGGCTGGCAGCCCACAGCAGGGTCTACCAACACCGCTGCCCTGACAGAGCTCCAGGGCCTTCAACTCCCCTCTTCCTGCTAGCTAAATGGCCCGTTGTGTGAGAGTGAGAGCGCGGTCAGCGAGCTTGTTACACCAGCAATCTCTTACCACATGTTACACACATGTCACGCCACTTATACAAAATCTAACTAAAGGTCTTATAAAGCTAATAACTGTGTCCGATTTCAAGTTAATGAAGATTTGTGGAGACTAGGTGTTTCGTTAGCTGCGACTGTCCCTTCAATCCTAGCTACAAATCATGGATAGTTAGCTTCCTTTTAGCCTTAATTCGAGTATATTTACAGTTTGAATTTCGTCACGCCACTTACACAACATCTAACTATATGTCTTATAAATCTAACAACTGTGTCCGATTTCAAGTTAATTAATAATTGTGAAGACTAGGTGTTTCGTTAGCTGCGACTGTCCCTTCAATCCTAGCTACAAATCACGGATAGTTAGCTTCCTTTTCGGCGTAATTCGAGTATATTTACAGTTTGAATTTCGTCACGCCACGTATACAACATCTAACTAAATGTCTTATAAAGCTAACACCTGTGTCAGATTTCAAGTTAATGAAATTTTGTGAATTCCAGAGGAATTCTAAGAGGAGGCTAGCTAGCTAGCTCTCAATGACAGAGCTACATCCAGCAGCAGGCTCTATCAATGAGACTTGCGGCGTTTATTTCCCCAGTCGTTTGTTTAAATAACTCAACACATTATAATTACACACAAAGAGTAACTGGAACCTGTGGTAAGAGAATGCTGGCGTAACAAGCTCGCTGACCACGCTTTCACTCACATACACCGGGCATTTAGCTAGCAGGAAGAGGGGAGTTGGAGGCCCTGGAGCTCTGTCAGAGCAGCGGCGTTTCGTAGTCCATTAGCCCAAAACGATGACTTTGCGCGGGTATGGAGTGCTGTGGGTTGCCAGCCGTGACTGAGCTCCATCTACCTCACAGCAGGCCGGGGTCTGTGAAGGAAGGCAGGCCAGGCGGCGAGGCAGCTACACAGGCAGCACCGGCCTCTGAACTCCGACACACAGTCGGACAAAATTTGCAATTAGACATCAATTTTCGTAGAACGGCCCGTATTTGACCTCTACGTAGTTGATTTCTCGCATAAAAAAGTCTCAGAAGTGAATTTAATGGTAAAATAGCATATGAACAATGTATACAATTTCTGAGATCTGCACGACCTAGATTCAGAAGACTGATCTCAGGTCAGTTGTGTAGCCTATGCAAATGTTGGGGTGTGACAAAGAGACTAGAGCCAAATGAGGAGGAGCCGCAATAGCTGACGTCAACTATGGGGCTCGTTGAGATTCGCCCGTTTTCAGAGGCAGTTTCAAATAGTGAGATTTGCAGAGAAAAGAGGTGTCAATGGGATTTAGAGGTTCTATGTATGTCCTAGTTACCCACTAAACTGTCATTATTCAACTATGACAAGGTAAAATCAGTTTTGCATTCTATCACCCCTTTAATAGTTGATTAATTGTTTAAGTTTTGTTGGTTGGACAAAACAAGCAAATTTGAAGAAAACCCAATGGCCATACAGTAACACTGTAGTGGGGGAAAGTCCAAATGAGATGGGGAATCTTTGCACTGTGCTCACAACAACTAGTTGTAGCTGGCAGAGAAACATTTTATTTTCTGCTTTTTGAACGTATTTAATTCAGCTTGGTTCAGTAATGTGTCCTTTTGACAGCATGTACTTGTGGGTGTGTGTTTTGATTTTGTTCGGAAGCACTGATATCATGTGGTTCTGTCTAACCATTGTTGTGAGTATTGTTGTCAGTGGTGGTGGGCTGTTGTGCACCAGTGTGTAGGTGGTTAACAGCTGTCCTCTGGGAAAAGGCGACCGTTACATATGTCCCTTATGGTCGGACATATTCACTCAGCAGTTTTTGACAAATAGGTTGTGACGGTCAAGTTTGAATATAATCATTGTCTTAACAATTGTATCTATCCACTGACAACTGCCGCAAGGAGTCTCCGATGACCTTTTTCAGAGGTTGAATATCAACATGCTTTTTGAGCACTGGTAAGCAAGCACTTGTCACGCAATTGAATTACCACACAGAATAGACATTGTGTGAGCTCCCATACACTGGATACACACACACACACACACACACACACACACACACACACACACACACACACACACACACACACACACACACACACACACACACACACACAGCCTGTGCCCCAAAGGGATAAGCCACATTATAGTCTACATCATATTATATCCATTCTGACAACAAACCCCAGTGATCATACACAATTAAGAGCAGTTGATCTAATTATTTCATAGGTCTGGCTCTAACCACTGAGGGCATTTTACAGTTACCAGATCATAAATATTAAATTTGGACTTGTGCATGGACTGAAAAGAGCTCAGCAGTGACAGAGAGAGTGCAGCTACAAGAAGCACCACCCTTCCTCCGTCCACTCCTCTCCCACCCTTCCACAGAGGCAGCCTATGATGTAATGTTTCTGCTGCTGATAGAGCAACCCCCTCTCCTGCTTTTTTATATTTTATTCCCCTCCCCTTTCCGATTTGCTGCTGCCGTTGCTGCTCTAACTGGTGGTGATAGTGGTGGTGGATGCGTGCGTGCGGTGCCGGTTCAGCTGCATCCCTGGGCATCTCTCGGGATCCCTGCAGAGCTTCTTTTCCTCTGTCACCACTCGACAGAGCGCCGCTCCTACTGAGCACTGCAAGACATTGTCCTCTGCTGATAAAAGGTAATTCTTCTGGCTCATGACAAAAGAAATTTATTGTAAAAAAAAAAAAGGGAGTAGAGAGGAGGATGGAGTGTAATAGAAGTGATAGACAGAAGGTTGACGGAGTGTCCAGTTAAGTGCTGAGTAAATTGGTCTGGTTGCTGAAAGCTTCTTGTCGCCACGGCACTGGATGCCATGGCAATTGCTCCCTCAGTGTGTGTGCATGTACTGTAGTATGGTGTTGGTTTCCATGGTAAAGATGAGACAGATCTCGTGCTGGCTCAGAGATAATTCAGCATGTGTCGCAGAAAGCTACAATTACCTTTTGGTGTGAAGTGATTTCTTATCTTCTGTGCAGTATACAGTAAGCTTCTTTTTTACTTATATGACAATCTTTTAAAAGATCACAGCTCAGTTGTACTTTTTGATTTAAAAAAAAGAATAAATTTGCATGAGATAATTATTTATCTTACTTCCTTGGAACATATGTCTCACTTTGATTCATCTGCTCCACAAAAAACTGGGCGTGTACAATGACAGTCATGTAACCGAGATGAATGATGCGGTGGGTGTTATCTGCATGCAGATTTTTGACTGCTACAGAAATTTAACAGCAATTCACGGTGCGTTCGTAGATGCTTAGCCCAACACTTTTCCTTCTTCGTCATTGACTTTTAACGGGATGTGTATTTCTAGCACAGGACCATAGAGGGTTGGTTGTAAATGTACAGTAGGTGATTTTTCAGGAGTTGTTAAACCTTAACTCTTGGCATATATCAGATGGTAACTTAATATTTTATGTCTCGTCTGCCCCACATGTAGATGGCCTTATAACTAATTCATCCTCAGGATTTTTCCTGTTTGAGTCATCACTCATTTCCACTCTCTTTTGTCTAATGCTATCCATTCAACTCCTTAGGTCATTTCCTCAGTACATTAGAAGTATAAAGTCGTTTTCACATATGAACTCCAGACATTGTCTGAGGAATCAGGTCCCAACATAGTCCGAAGTTACACCGGTCACAGAGCCGTTCATAATTTGGTCATAGACAACAGAGTCTCTTGCCGTTACTTGAATTTGTCTGACAATTTCTGAATTTGAATTTTTTTGTTGTTTTTAGTTTATTTGTCGGGGACCATGCACAGTTAAAGCCCTGTAACAGAGTTAGCTATACAGCTAATTTACATCTGTGGTCCCTTTTTTGATTTAAATTCTCACACTTTGGGCACAATCAGAGATTACACAGACTTTGTACCAGGGATCTGGCAACCTAAACTAATGACCTAATCAGTTTGATCGGACATTAGGTTCTCACATACTGCTCCGCCGGGTAATGTCTAGATAATTTCAGATTTGTAGTGCATGTGTGAAATGAGCTTTGCATTTCTCTATTGTTGTAATCAGCTTGATGAACTAACACATCTCTAAATTACAATCTCATTAGCCCTTTGGGATCAGGATATATATTCTGGAGAAGGGTCCCAGCTTGGATAAAGTCAAGAGAAACCATGTGATACTTTTAGGGTCATTTTATGATTTCCCCATAGAGAAGGGGCCATGTTTACAGTGAAGGTAATTGGTCTTTGAGACTCAGCGGACACACAGCATATTATCCTTTGGGGCCATTATTCTTCTGCATTTGCTGAAAAATAGGCAATCTAGCTGCAGCATGTATGTAATTAATTGACAGCTGAAACTGAAAGCAAATATCCACGGTCATTTTCACCTTAAGACATGGTAATTTCACCAAACCAGGAGTGTTATTACGAAACTGAGTGTTTTACGCTTTACGATTATCAAAATAGTTTCTGATTCATTCTCTGTCCACAGATTAAGCAATTAATCGACTAATCTTTGCAGCTTTAATAAATACATGAGGTGATAGGGCTGCTTTCTTAGCTCATGAAAAGTTGACATTGACATTTTGGAGATACATTGGTTATCCAATCACTTGCCAGGTATTTCTTTGAAAGTGCCTGCCCTTTTCCAATAACTGCTTCTCAGATAGTTCTGTGTTAACAAACCATCAGGTTTTAATTGCACCTTGACAATATACAGTGTAGATAAATAGATAGGATGGATAAGAATATAAATAAATTGGTGATTATTCACTAAGTTAAATATCTTACAAATCACAATACCTTTTTAAATTGATGCAACAATTCTTTCAATGTAATATTGCCATACAGCTGCCCTGCTCATTGATTTACAATGTCACCTAGAATGACTTCATACAACCGGCTTTATTAAAGGGAGATATGCAACAATATAGAGAATTGAAAAATCACAGTATAAGGTCAAATTGATTACCCTGTCACTCTGGCATGAGGTTTGAGAAATTATATAGACATTGTTGGACTGCTGAATCTAATTTCTTGCCACAGGAAGACAAATAATTGCTTGATTAAATCCCCCCTCTGTTGCACAGAGGAGGACATGGTTGTTACTGTATGTGGTAGTGGGGGTGTGTATGTGTGGGGGAGGGGACCTGAGACAGAAAATACAGGAAAGTTGAGCTGCTGACAGGAGGGCCACCTGAGGAGCATCCGAGCTGTTCCTCTTGCTCTGTCTGCTGAATTTTAAGCAAGCCTACTTGCTTTGGAGCTGTGCCATTGGCTCTGGTTTGACAAATTGTTAATCCAGTAAATAGTTTGGCAGTCAAAGCCACTAAAAACACATTTCTCTTTATAAAGATAGACACAGTATAGAAAAGGATTGAGGGAAGAACAGCCACATGCAACAAGCACCGGAAAGAGAGCATGTGATAAGTCGCAGGTACAGGATGATGATGACGTGTGACTGGTAATACTGGGAACTCCAGCAGCGGTTTCAGACAAGTGAGTAATAGATAGTATGTTGAAAATGAGTCTAATGAAAGGACCAGGGGTGAGTCACATAGATGGACACATACACACACACACACACACACACACACACACACACACACACACACACACACACCAGGGATTGTTCATTGGCATCACCTCCCTGCCAGAGGGCACTCATCCCACAAACCCTCTTTGCTGGAGAGCTACGATGGCAGAAGTGGTGGAGTAATGCCTTTGCTTGTGTCCTGCCAAGCCATCACAGGTTCATTTTTCCCCAAAGCTTTGTCACAGGATGAAAAACCTCAACATCCCACATACATACACCAGGCCATCTGAGAAGAGCATGATTGATCATATTCTAGGTATATTACACATCATCCAACATGCTGAACCAGTCACACAAAATGAGTCAGTCACCTCAGTTGTGGGTCACAATGCCACCTCAGCTGGTACTTTTCCGGACTGCTCATTCAGCTTTACTACATATAGGAAATGTATCCTATTTAGTTTAAAATGGGTGCCTGTGTGGCTCACCTGGTAAAGTGCGCACTCTCTCTCTCTCCCCTTTCATGTCTTCAGCTGTCCTATAATAAATTATAAGACA
Organism: Perca fluviatilis; assembly: GCF_010015445.1. Taxonomy (NCBI): domain Eukaryota; kingdom Metazoa; phylum Chordata; class Actinopteri; order Perciformes; family Percidae; genus Perca; species Perca fluviatilis. The sequence goes on along the minus strand of NC_053119.1, from coordinate 16,505,798 downwards.
AATAATGATATAATAAAAATTTAAAGTAGGGCTGCAACTAATTTTTATTTTTTATTATACATTATTCTCCTGGTCATTTCCTTGCTTAGTTTACTTATTCAATGTCAGAAACTGATGGACTCTTCAGAAGAGGTTATTATCTTCACTGAATCTTCTGAACATAGCCATATTGAGAAATACAGAGAGTTGTGTGGAGCTGATAGTCTTAATTAGCTTTCTAGCAACTCATTTGGCAATGGATAGAATGTAACGGACGTTCAATAATATCAAAAAGTTACGCATTAAAGCTTTAATAACAAGCAGTGGGCAGCCGCTGGGTCGGTCATTACAAACATATGCTATTCAAACCCACAAAACTTTATTTTTTACTTTTAGTGAAGATCCAGAATTTTTAAAAGATACCAAACCTGTCAGGTTGAATATTGGTGGAATGTGTATTAAATTATGAACATTTGACATTTGATGGCACACTTATAAAAAAAGCATTCTTGGGTTTGAGTCCAAAAAAGACAGCGTGTGAAAGTGGGGGCTCATTTGTAAAAATATAAATCAGTTATCAAAAGAAAAAAAGGGTTGCACACCATAAAAACTTTTAAGTATTTCTCTCTGTCTAAACATCCTTTAGGTCAAATGAAGAGTTGGAACAAGCTGATGCTGTCACAGTGTGGAATACAATTAATTTAACAACCATTAAGCTACTTAATAATAAAACCATATGTGTAGGAGTTAAACATCCAAACCACGTACAAGTAATGACACATTAGCGTCCGTGTTTTATAGTTTCCTGGTTTCTACATTACAGTAAGACTGAGGCTGAAAAATCAGGCCATCGGGGCAAAAGCAAGTGGTGTGAAGACAAGGTGCGGCCTTGACTGAGTAGTTGTGACTTTGTTAGCTGTTTTGCTTGAGAAGTCAGAGTTAGTTTGTTTACTGGGAATTATGTTGTTTTTATATCGCTCACATTTTTTGTCAAACGAATCACAAAATTACAGTATTTCAACACATTGGACAGTGCTTTAACGCACACATTACTGCTGTAAAACCCGAGGTCGTCTCGATGACACAGTCAAACAGTGTAATGGCTGAACACGGAAGTGGTAACATGAAGCTGAGAGTAGGGTGTCAGGGTGGCTCAGTTGTCTTCAGTGCTTCTGTCAGCCTCAGTGACTCTAAGTAGCCTAGTGCTGCTATCTGGTGTGTTTCCATTAAGCTAATATGTGAAACATGAAGGCTTATCGCAGAGCTGTAATTCCTAGACTGTTATTCATTTATATAGAATGACCTGTCAGCACTTCAGCCAGCTGTGTGTGAAACATCCTGAGGAGAACGTTCAAACCTTGATTTTTCATGTGATCCAAATGTTTCTGCCTTTATTAGGTTGGTTTCTGCAGCGTCATGTGACTTATAGATCACCATAGATACAAAACATTATCATCAATAAAAAATTATTTTTAAAGATACCAATATTTACAACAGAAATACAAATCACCATAAATACAAAGCATATAGTAGTACAACTGTCTTTTCAGAATATTCTCTAACAAATACAACCTTTCATATCAACCTATCATTGGGTAAAAAGGTTGTATTGTACTTTCCAACACAAAGCAACAGATTTCTGTACACTAAACCGAATGTCTTCAACCTAATTTTTCAAGCAGTATACTCAATTGTCTTCCATCTCTTAATATGTATGGGTAACCCTAACTCATTTCAAAAGTAGCCTTGGGTTAACATCGAAAATTGTCTCAAAACACAAGTGTTAACCATTTGCAACCAATTAAAATTTCTGCATTTTTTTTAATTGTAACTGGTGGGGTGCACTTTGTGTAGAAGTCAGGGAGAACAAGGGCAATGAAAAGCAACATTATGATAACAGCCATATTAAAAGGGTCATCAGCAATGAAAAAGGCCAGTCTGTTTGACCGGGGCTGTAAATAAGACATCCAGGGAGTATCCTTTTCGTGGCATACGTACGTCTCAGGTGACCGCGAGGAATCTTGACTCTGTTGATACACTGAGCCTACATTCAGAATCCTAACACCTCAAACTTGGCATCGCGTCTCCCTCCTTAGCATTTGCCTGAAGTGTATAATTAGCATCTGCTATTTTAGAAACCGGCGTCCCCGTCTCAACACCCCGGTATCTTACACTTCTCTCTATTTACCCTGGAAATATTTTTGGAGAAGGCACGTGAAGTTATTAAACTAACACTTTACTTTTAAAGAGGGCTTTTTGTGGACATTCATTGGCATATCATCAAACATGCACATCTCCTTTTGTCTCTGCAATATATAGAATGCATATTTTACATTTAATAACAATGTTGATATAGGTTTATCAATATCAAAGTACTAGTAACAAATAAATCCAGGCTGTTTTTATAAAACAAAGACCATGCAGTTTTTTGGAGCTGAGTGTCCCCTTTTCAAGTCATGAAACGGCCCCTTCTGAGACTGTTGCATCACTTCTGTTGTACCTTCAATGTCATGGCCTGAAAACCTTGTCCTTGCCAATGTTAGAGTATTATTTTAGAACTACTTTGTGGCCCAACTTTACACACTGACTCTTATTGTCTTCTTCATGTGCCTTTTATGTAGCCTGTATCTCTCTGTTGGATTTGTCATTGATTACATATTTAATAATTTGCTATATTTTATGCCAGCAGTGTTGCAAAACTGGGGATATATAATTCACTTGCAAATCCAAAAATCAAAAATCCTTATGAAGAAATTAATAAGTAAACCTTTATGCTTAAAACCGAGGGCACAGGAGTAGTGCATGTTTGTACCTAAACAAACATTTTGACCATGACCGGCTCATATTGGATCTATCATTTGATCCACCAAAAAAGGACAATGTAGTGATGTTTAAAGCCTGAAATATACAGTACAGTGAGGTAACAACCTTACAGCATGTAGCAGGAATGGTAGTAGGCTTATTATTCCCAGTGATTTTTAAAATGTTACATAATATAATGATACATAATTTTAAGTCTAGGCACAAATGTCACAAGGGCACAAATGGAAGGAGTACAAAGAAAAAGAGTACCATGTTTTACATAAGGAGCTTTTTCTCTTAGTGATGAGTTTTTGTACTCAGAGTTTTTCTGGGCATGTTCTTGATGATCATTGGTGATTTTTACATGTTATAAAAGAGGTAAATGGTTTATGGGTGGCCTCTGATAGCAGATCTGTTTTACAGTGTGATTACACAAATTATGTGTAAAAATAAATGATGTTGCCTTAACTTTTAAAAATGTTTAACTTCTCTCTGATATTAAATACAAAGAAAGTGGTTAATTGATGACTGATTTAGGACAGACAGATTTGTTTTTTTTTCCGGTAGCTTGAAGTTACTGGTAATTACAATCATTAAAGTCAGGCTTTATATGGATGCAAGCAGCTGGCTGAGAGGCAAACATCTGCAGTCCATAACAGGGAACCAACTCCCAAGAGAGCTATAAAAAAAATCGTTACATTCAATGTGATTAGGACTTTGTCTCGTTTAGGCCTAGTTCCTGCTCACATTATAAATCCAGTCATGTCATGGTATGGTGCATGGATGTTTTTTTTCTTGTGTAACCTCAAAATGTGCTTTTGCATCATGTGAGAATGATTTCCCAAAAGTGGACAGTCAGCAGTCTTGTGACCATTCAATCACTGGATACATTTGAAAGTTTTGTTTTATTTATTTGCACGGGTTGAAATCAAGCAAATTAACCAGGTAACAATGGAAATTAGTGTGAAGGGAAAGAAAACAGACCCAAACTGATTAAAGTCTTATTCTTTTTACGTTCTTAAGGACTTAGGAGGACTTTATACAGTGTAAAATATTCTCTAAAATGTAATAATAGTTAGTTACACTGCTCTTAAAAAATATGAGTAATATTTAATTTTGCACTTTGGTGGGTAATGTAAAAAAGGAGTCAAGATCATTCTGTGCAAGCGTAACTACTTCTACTCCTTTTTTGCCTCCTTCCCTCCCTCCCTCCTTTTCTGGCAGTGTGTGATGGGAGGAGCTCCAGTGTGTTGAGTGGCCAGAGGCAGGCTGTAGTACGACACAGTGTCAGGGAGAGGGAGAGTGTGGACCTCAGAGCTGTCATCTACTGTAATAGAGCTTTAGCTCTGTTGTTTCTCTGGATTTTTATCTGACATTTCTTGGAGGAGGAATCAATCTGTCTGTGTCACCTAAAGGAAACCTTTTATTTATTTTTAGATCTAAAGGAAGTTTTTGTTTCTCGGCTGAGTTGGACATAGCGTAAGTACAGCTGTGATAGAGACTACCTCTGTGTTCATTTACTGTGTGGTGCCGTGGCTTCATGAATCATTGATGTGAGTAGCCTATGCTGCAGTTCTGGTTACCTTGAAAAGATGCCAGGATGTAATTTCCCTGTTAGAGAATTATATTAAAACCTTTTATGACTAAGCCCATGTGGGGTTTGTTGTTAGTTTCTCTCTTTAAAGGGAAAAGTGGGTGTGAGCAGACACGAAACAGCCCTCCGCCCTCTCCAGTAGGTCTTTATCGCAAGGTGATAGCAGGGCAAGGGGGTCATTAAAGACCGTGTGTGTGATTGTGTAGGAGCTACCCTTGCATTACAATATGTTGGTCTTGGACTTTTTTTCTTTGACAACATAGCTATTTACCTGGGTGTGTTCGTATTTTAAGGCTTGCTGGCTTGTGTGTGAGTGTCTCTAGTAATGCAGAAAAAAACAGAGGATGGCTCTGACTCTTTAAGCTGAGGCACAACTCATCAGGAGTAAGCCTGTGACTGGGAGTGGGGCCTCTTTCCACAGATAGGAGTTAGTGAATGTGGCAGCCAGTGCACACACATCCTCTTCCAGCCTGGAAACTTTGTGTGAACCCAGAGGAGTGTGTAAAAGCTGATGGGTGAAAACATAAATATCAACACAAAGTCCTAATTGTCTTGTGTCTAGTTGTGATAGCGGAGAGTCAGCACAGTGAAATTGTTACGTTTTTTTTTTTTTTTTTTCTGGGTTCATGATGTGATGCTGGCAGCTACAAGACAAAAGCATCAGGTGTTCAAATCTCTCACCCACACGCTGCTGGCAGCACAATCCAGACTAATGCCAAATTGTTAGATGTGTGGGTGGTAGCTGATGGATAGAAACCATAAATGGAAAAGTTTGTCAAAAGTCAATGAGGTCAACTTAAGATTTGTATTTACTCTTCTTGCTTACTTTTGAGTGTGCACTGTCAAGTACCTTTTGCTTGAAAAGCTCTCAAGCTCCTTCTCCGGTGTCATTAGAGTTTGACAAAGCTGTCAACTGTTTTGTGAAGCAGCATGTGTTATTTTCCACCATTGGAGTGGGCTTTTGTTTTTATTGTTTTTTTACATTTAAAGGTCCCTCCCGGTCATGTTTAAAGACATACAGTATAAAAGACTTTGCTTGGAATAATAATTTGTGTCTCATTGACAATCTATGAATATGCTGTTGATTTAATACAATTTTGAAAAAAAAACGTCACATGCTTCATGTAGGCCTACGTCATAATTTATTCACTATGCCTGGTGCTTTGGGTTCCGAAAAGGGCTTTTCAAATAAAATGTATTATTATTATTATTATTATTATTATTGCACTTTGTTAAATGTTTCTGTTATTAATACACTAGTCTGGATCAATGGAAGTACATTTCCAGGATAATTGCCTGACATCCCGCGCATGGCTCATGCACCAGATGTCCCTCACCTTCCACTCTGTGCTTTGCCATTCTCAAACTCCGTTGACTTTGAGAAACAACAACAAACTTCGAGCTAGCACTCTACGTGCTGAAAATTGTAAGTTTTGAAGAACATTTTGACCGTGCAACAAGGCATGCCTGCTTGGTTCTTTTGGGAAATGATTGTAAAGATTTACAAGGAATAGGTTTACGACATTAACAATCTAACTAGGACCGATATGATAGGATTGCTTTGGAGAAAGTACACAGTGATACACTGTTAAGAGCAAATTATTTAACCATGTTTCCAGCTAATTTAAATGGCTCACATTACTGAATTATGTGAACAGTTAATTTAATATTATATGTGGCGTTTTCTTTTTCGGTGTGCAAATATTACACCAAAACAAGTTCCTTCCCGAGATTTTGCAGAGCCACTGTCGCTGTGTCTGGAGCTAAGACGATTGTGATTGGTTTAAAAAAATGTAAACAACCCAGAGCAATTTTTTTTCTCCTATTCCAGAATGTATGTGTGGTGTATCCAGATCTTACTCCACAGCGCTGTGGAGATATGTCTGGCAATGCGAGACTATAGTCATACAGACAAGCGTAAAGGATTTTCTTTTTTGAATTTCCGGTTTCCACTCAGGTTTTTTTTATGCACAAATTGAAAGTAAATAAAACAGGTGGTTGGAAACCCACCTGTTGACACAGCTCCTCAACATGCTCAACAAACTTCCAACAGAAATGTAAGTAAAAAGTAGTTTTCATGAATTTTTGAGAATGGTTGATTTTTCCACAACGGGGTGGTATATTATCTCATTTGTGACAGAGAGAGTCTTTGTTTTATGGCCTGGTATATAGAGATTCATCTGTCTGCTGTAGGAGAAAAGCCTGTCTGTGCTGACCTTGGCCTGCTGTTTTCTTTTGGTTTGATCCACAAAGAAAACAGCTGGCAGTTGCATTCTGGATACCGGCGGCCTTGACAATGAACTGCCTGTATGATGCTGTCAGAAAAGCTTTGGCCCGTTGGTAAAGCATGGTGCCTGTAATATCAATAACTCAAATCCAGACTTCTTTGTAAAACTATATTTCATAACATGGTGACAGTCACTTGCAGAGAAAGCCTGAGTATATCAGTGTACAGAGTTAAACTGGAACGCTGAAACATTCCTTTCTTGAGTGAATATTTATCCGATGCAGTGTTGTTCTACATCAAGTCTGCTGAAACAACGTGATATCATGACTTCGCGTAAACATACATGCCACTTTCCTAAAGCCAAGTGGCTTGTTATCTGTATGCATTTTGAGCTATCTGCGTGTATGTCTACGCTCTATACAGCGGATGGCAGTCTGCAACATCACAGCGTAAACATATTATAACATACAGTATTTTACCCATCCTCCACCCTGACCAACCTCCCTACACGGATTTTTGCCCTTTCATACTACTCGCTACGGCGTCAATTCACATGCAAGGTAATGTAAGTCAATGGAGGCCAAACGGCGTTGAAAATTGCGCAAAAAAAAGAGTATGCGTCTTGATAACACGCCAATAATGGCATACGAATTGGCGTGTCATACATACGCCACTTCATGAGATCAGTCTGGCTCAAAGGAATATACACAAAAGGATGAAATTATGCTTTTGTGTAAAGCAGCCTTAAAGCAGTGGGCAACCTGTTGCAGATTACTACATCTGTTCAGAGGAGAAAAGACAAAAAATAAATAAATCATACTATCGTTTTATCACCGCTTAATCCCCTATGCTGGCCCCATATGCACAGGTTTCCATTTTGTAAGCATATCCCAAGGGCTTTTTCTCAGCATTAGGCTTCCCTGCTACTCTTCTTCTTCATCTGTTTATATAGTTAGGTTGACTTTCTCCCTGTGTGTGTGTGTGTGTGTGTGTGTGTGTGTGTGTGTGTGTGTGTGTGTGTGTGTGTGTGTGTGTGTGTGTGTGTGTGTGTGTGTGTGTGTGTGTGTGTGTGTGTGTGTGTGTGTGTGTGAGAGATTTTCCTTTTTGATTTCCTTTTTTTTTGCCCTCCATATGGTTTGATGTCACAAATGTAAGTTTAGTTTTCACGCCAATAACACAAGTTTAAACAACCTTTGTGTGCAATTACAGGCAAGAATTTACATGATAAGTGCATAGCTTTGAATTGGATGTAATACTGTTATTTCTCTCAAGAAATTTAAGGTGTGTTTTTAAACTTTAGCTAAAATATTGCGTGCTGCCTTCCAAGACAAGAGCTATGCTTACTGCAGTAACGCAATATATATTTAAAAACAGCTAGTACTGTCTAGTGTTGTATCTCCTATCTTACTCTGCAAAACCGAAAAAATATATATAAACAGTTGTAGAAACCTGCACACAATATTCAGTTGCCATCAAATTAGTCAATCATTTCTAGAAAAGAAAGCTCTTACTCAAAAATGTTGCTTAAAAAAGTACAATCTGTTAACTTAAAGCCATCTCTGCTGTGTTTATCAAGCTTCATTGATAATGTTTCACATCCTGTTAAATTAGGGAATGGTCAGAATGACACTGACCACAAGGTATTGCACTGGAGCTTTTGAGCATATCGCATGATCCTCATCAGCAGTTTGCCCAGTTGTCATGGAATTGTAGATGTTGAAATTTCCATTTCTGAGCACTTTAAGGTCTTCTCTTCCCTGTTGGTCTAAAAGTTGAGATTTAAAGTTAATGTTTGAACTTCAAAAAAGCAGTTGACAAAATCATCCCAAAGGTCTATTTAGTAGCTGTTCTGGACCTTTCAATCATATCCCATGATCTTTAGATCTTATAATTTTATCTGACTTTGTTTCTGTTTGTGCTGACAAAATAGAGTGAGAAAAGGGTTAATAGCTGAGGCAGAGGAGGGGTGGGCTGTGGAGTGGCCAGCCACTTGTAACCTAAAGGTTAAATACAGGCCTTCAGGGAGTCCTATTACTGTGTACTCACTGATGGGAACTCTGCAAACATGCATTCTGGGAGCACAGCGGGCTCCTCTGTTTATTCCCAGTCCAGCACTGTGCCACAATGTGGGAAATGACTGTGGACATGGAACGTAGCCAGATCTCTGTATTTACTCTAGTGTCTCACAGACCCTCAGATCTGCCTTTTAACCCGGCAAAAAAGGCAGGGTTCATACATATTTATACATATATAACACATCACATATGTATGAAGCACGCCGGGGCCCTGCCTTGTTCTCGCAGCGTCTTATTTTAACCGTACATAAGCCTGTGAAACAGATTTGGAAAACCATGTGGAGTATTTTTACATATATGTCAGCGTTTCTTATGTGTTGGTGTGAGAATCGCAAAATTGTCTTTTCGGGGTGTGTTTCCATCCCCCTTCACCTCACACCTGTTCCTCTTGCATGTTATAGGTTTAATAATAAAGTTCTATTTTAATCCTCGTAGCTATGTGTATTTCTGCACCCCTGACACTGAACTTAAGGGACGGCTATAAGTTGCCACACACAGCAAAACGTGCATCAGGCTGTTGTTAGTGGTCAGATGTTTGTGTGCCTCCTGACATGAGTGCGCGAGTAGGATTGATTAATGGGATCCCCCTCTAACCGAGCCTTGTTTAGCGGCCTTACCCTCCCCCACCGCTGTCATTTGATATCTCTGAGCATTCAAGGTTGTGCCCTTTACTCTGCTAATGGTGCTACTGACCCCAGACATTCCTGCCGTCACTCTCTGATCACGGATGTCTAATTGCCTCACTGTAATTAACCTGTACTATTTTTTATATACTGATGTACAGTACCATCCTTTACTAAGAAGTAGGTTGCAGTGAGATATTTGATGCATGTGACTGGTTGGTTGAATTACACACTTTTGACTCTTCTGACTGACAAAGTTGTTCTTCTGTAACCTTGGACACAAATAGTGCTGGGTGTGTCGCATGCTTTTCAGTCAGACATTCTTGCTGAAAGTTATGAATGAGAAATGTGCAAAGGAAGATGACACAAAGGAGACATGATGCTGCTATTTAGTCATTTCGCGCTCTGCTAAGATCCATCAACAGTGCATGGGGAGGTGAGCGTGCACCTTTTATTCCTCAAGTACGCTCCTCACTTTAATGGTTTGGAAGTATGTAATGCAACCTGCTCTGGTCTGTGTTTTCTGCTTGGTGTCCCCCCTCGTTGATGTAGCCCAGAGTTGAAATGCTATGCATCTAATCACCCCAAAGTCAAACCTTTTTTTTATGGTAAAGCATGGAAAATAGCCAAGTGTTTGGTGTCCATGTGACACGAGGGGTCAGTATACCTTATCAAAAGTGCCTGTTAGTTCGTCGAACAGCGTCTGAAACTCCCTCGACCCCACACCTCACTGATGTCAGAATAGGGGAGGCAGCATCCAACAATTTTTGTAACTTTATAACAAAATCAAACCCACTTAATGCAGAAATTGGCCAGTTGTGCTGACGGGAGAAATGAAGCAGGGTTTTAACTTGTCATGTCTCATAAGGCTTTTCTTGTGGTCTTCGAGTTTGGCCTTTTAGAACTAAGGACTTTTGCCTTTAGATATGGTTGGACGACACATCGTACAAACTATTATGATTCAAGCATACCCCAGTCTTGATTAGCACAGTAGGAGCAAAAATATACGGTTTTCTTTTTAAAATCTTGTACAGATGGATCATTGACACAGTAACATAATCTCTTTCCCTCAATGCTTATGCCTCTAGTCCAAGAGATAGAAATAGAGATAGAGGAAGGGGGTTAACTGTAACAGAGACCACAGGACAGCAGCAGACTAAAAGCTTCCTGTGGCAGAACAGAGTGTAAGCCAGACCTGGCAGACAGGCTGGCAGGGCAGATGTTTTAGGTGAGAGGCACAGTAGATAGCACCGTCTGAATAATTCATCAGATGGGATTGAAGATGTGATATATTAAGACACAGCACACAAGCCATCTTATGGCCTCTTTCAGCACTTTTTGTGCAGTGTGAGTGTCTGCAGGGCTCAGATCCCTCTGCATCTCTGCTTTCTTTCTGGCAGTTATCCACCAGAGTCTGGGCAGTTGAGGAGACAGTTATAGATGAGCTGGCTCTGGGTCTAGCGAAGCCTCCAGACATCTGGACTGGATGAAGCTGTTCAGCATGCAGGTGCAGTTTAAGCTCACAGGAACTAATGCTGTTGATGCTTTTTTTTTCTTTTAAATATGACTTCTGCTGTGGTCAGTGGGTCTTACTGGTTTAGGTAATGGAGAGAGGATACACTTACTAGCCCTATAACAATATTTTATCTCGTCTGCCTCTACATTGACAGAGAATATGTGCTGTGTATGAAAAACAATAATCTAAACGTCTTTCTGTTTCTTAACTAAACAATACTACACAAAGCTTCCCTTGCATAGCAATGGATTAAAAGTTACTGTCAGTTCAGAGAAAAGTGTTCACTGTCTGAATTCTGGCCTCTGTATTTTTCCACTTTTCCTTATGTTTAGTTTGTGATGCAAGCTAAACAAGTCATATTTATTCTGTCCCTGCTCATGGGTCAAATCACTGACCTTTCATCTTATAGTTTATAAATAATGTGATGAATCACTCGCTGCATAACGTCGGAGCACAGCATGAGCTACCAAGCAGCCTTTTGTGTTTGTAGGAATTGAGTGACTGTGAGACATACGAAAGTAGATAATTGCCAACATGACTTAACTTTTTTTTTTAAACATTTCTTTTTTTTCTGATATCAGTCTAACCCTTTTGGATTACAGATTTTATTTCTAAACTACATCTGAAAGTAAAATTATTTTTCATTATTAACTGTAAAATTTTGAAATATACTACTTTTCTTTGTGTGTTTGCAAGATGATTGACCAGGCCTTAACGCTATAAGTTGTGAAAGTAGGTTAAGATGTCTAAGGACATGTCACGGACTCTGATATCACAGTGAAGAGGCTCAGCTTTCTAGTAACACATCATTTCATCTCCATCTCCCCATGACATCAGCTCCCACCTACACGCATCCCGCTGTGGGGGCCTGGGCGCTGTATGGACGTGTCAGGGCTCTGATTGCATCTCAGACGCACATTAGTGTTGGCTTTTCACTGCAAGCAAAAGAGGTACATGAACTTTAAGGGTCCTTTTGAAGTGCTAAACACTTTCTGTCTTAACAAACTCTTAACTAACAGCTTTGCACTAACAATGTCATGAACTGTGGTCTGATTTAGTTTTTAGTAATTATTACTTCCCAACCATTTTACTTCCGTAGAATAAACTTATTTATACCACCTGCACAGCAATTTAATGTGATATAGGATATCTGCCTGTATACCTGCAGCCAAGCACACTGAACTCTGTCATCTGATAGGTTGCTAATCCCCTTATTATGCTTGTCTGGTTAAATAGAACAGTCAGTCAGCCATTAAATCATCTAGCCGAGGGATCAATGTGGGCCCCATAATTTTGCTGTGCGCTAGGCTGTGTACAGTGTGATTTGAAAGGAAAATGGAAAAGGGCACAGGAAAAAAGTACAAACATGTAAAATTAGATCTAAACTGAGCAATGCTAGCTTGACAAATTTGCCCTTGAGTGACTGCATTAGCATGGTCTATAGGGGGATACTCTTGAGTGACAAGAGTTTGCCTCCCCCGTATGGTTTACCACATACGCTGCCCTCATAGGTCAAATCTGGTCGTCTTGGATGTTGGATGTCAATGATTGGAATTTATCCCAAATATCAGTGTGCTAAAGGATTCACAAGATGGCTTGGATGACTGGGATACCAAGGCCTAAGTGACTCCTGAGGACTTGGAGTGAGGAATGTGCAGCCCGCTATTGATCTTTACTAAGTGAGGTCACTGCATGTGGGGGGCAGCTGCCCCACTCTCAGACCCCACATAAAGGGGACAGACTACTCCCATGAATAAATAAATAGGTCAAATAAAGAGGATTTGTCTTATATTTGATATCAACTTTTAAGATATGTTGAGGATTGTAGCCAGAGATGAGAAGCAGATGAACCAGTACAACACCAGGGTCTAAGAAAGCAAATTGTCTGTACTTTATGTGTGCCTCAGGATCAGTTGTTCATCATTTGTATACTCTATATCATAAACTAGAGTATCGGCTGGTCTTTGTATTGTTATCAGATATTTGATTTGTGTTCAAATGTGTTCCAAGAGCAATACATGCCATCTGCATCCCTTAAAATGTTTTTTATGTAATGTGATTATAAAGGAAGATAATTCTATGTCAATGGCATGTTAAGAGTTGTGTATACTTAAATGAAATTTCTGAAATATGCAAATAATCAAACCAAGTTAGAGACCTATCATTAATATTTGTTAATTCATATTTTAAAAAAAAACAACCAAACAAACAAGAAGTACAAATTTCACTTTGCTCCTTGTAGTCTTGCAAGGCGTGCTAGGCACTTGCTTAAGCTCGGGGCATAGTAAATCAAATTTACTTAGCACACAACTGGATTAGCCTTTAAACAGTTCTCACCGGTGTCATTTAAAATGGGCTGTACAATAGATGATTAAAGAGTGAACATGAACCTGATTACACCTGCTTGGATGAACACACCACTCCCTGGGCTATCATTGATTCTTGCTTGTGATTTTAAAAAAGGGTAAAAAAAAAAACATGACAGCTGCTCTGGAAAAATCACATTTTTTTCTTAACTCTCTCTCAGTCTTTGATTGATCAATGGAATCGGTCTCAGCTGCCCAGCTTAATGGGGCTTTACAAGATTATTATTAGTGCTGAATCTATTAGTTTGTTAATTTATTAGTTGTTTGATAGAAAGTTTGTTGATTACATTTTGGGAGGCCATCACTTACCAGTTTAGAACTGCATCATTCCTCTGTACATTAAAGGTTTACTGTGGAGTTTTTGACCCTTAAGTAGCGCAATGGAGCCATTTTTCTATGAGTAGGTCCCGGTTTTGTTTGTCTTGCACATAAGGACCCACATGATGACGCACATGCGTGCACACCTGCATGGGGGGGAGGCAATTCATATCCTGCCAATGGTGTCACACTATTCCACTGATCTACCTCTCCTTTAACGCCTAAAATGGGCTTCACAAGTGTTTTATGAGGAAGGAAATGCATTTATCACATTTGTTAGAGCTCAAAGATACACATAATGCATTTTGGTGAGTAACACTGTAAACAACTTTTATTTGTTTACATAACTCCACAGTACACCTCCACAGTAAGACTTATGAAACCTCAAACAGCGAGTCACCTACTGGTTTGATCTTGAGGGTTACGACGTGCTTCGTAGACTCAAAAAAAACTCTTGAGTCAAGTTTATGGCGGGTCTATGGTTTGCGCCGTTGATGGGCATGTGGAGAAGCGGACATTCTGAGCCTTTTATCGGTCTCACACAGTGATGGATGTGTGCAGCTCTTTGCCCAATGGCCCATAGCCTGAGCTTCTGTCTAAGCCTCTAAGCTACTGGAATGCGTGCAGCTTCTTGCTGTGGACATCAAGGGAGAACAGCCACGCCGCTTTGTTTACAGCCTTTCATGGATGCCACACCAGCCTAATCAATTTCGAAGAGGATAAATATTTCAATGCATTGTTGGACATTGAATGGTTCATACATTCACATGGGCAGCAAATATTAATGCAGCACAATAGCTACTTTTCAGTTGACTTCTCCAAAAGATACAGGTGCGTAGTATTTGTGTTAAAATATTCTAAACTCAAACTTTAAGCACATTCTAGCCTAATTATATAATACAATAATATAATTTTTTTTGTGTTTGACATTTAGGGTAATTACACATGAACATATTTTAACAACAACCTCTGCATACTGTAGTTTTGTATCATCGACTTATCTATTCTAACAAATCAAGTTAGTGAAGGTAAACAAGATCAAGCGAGATAAAGCACCTCAGGTCAATGCTGTGTTATCAGTACTCGCTCTATCAGGATCAGTATTTCACTCCAGATACAGACAGAATTATATGGCAAACAAGTGGGGATATTTTAAATGGGAGTGAGTGTTTCAACAGGCCTGACCTACTTACAGCAGCAAGGGCTGAAACAGCTCCTCACCTGTGTCTGGCAGACGCCAGGACCCCTCATAAAAAACACAGGCCCCTCGATATCTTGAATAGTACACTGAACAATATTATATTGTTGTTTTTTATGTCTCACAACCTTGATGAATTTGTTGCCTTTACTGGACTGGAATGCATATGGTTTCACTTTCTCTGCCTGGCTACTGTATGTGATACTAAAACTCTTGCTTATTTTTAACGAATGCTCTCAGTAGCAGGACAACCACTCTATAAACAGTAATGGATATAATATGCAAGATAGAATTGATCCGAGACCTGAAGCTAGTAATATTGGTTACTGCCCGCACTTGAGTTGGGCCAAGTTCAGTGTGTTACCAGTTAGTAAAACTCTCTTTGTTTAAAAATCTACCTTTTGGCACCTGATTATTGAGCAACAGCTTTTGACTATCTAAACAAAATGTTACCTTGAATGCATTTTAAATGTTATTTTTTCTTAAAGGTCAGTGTGAAGTCGGCAACCTATTAGCCATTCTGAAAGCATTTGCTCCATGTGTGCAATGGAAAAGAGAAATGGAAAAACAGTTACACTGTAATTTCATTGCAAGAGATTCATACTTATATCTCATCACCAACATTGTAAATGTAGTATTAGTTTTCAGCAGAAGACTTTGACATAGGAAAGATGACAAAAATGTCACCCTGATCCTAATACTGCAGCGTAAACGTGCAAGATGATAATTGTTAACTTTGCTCATGAGCATTACGGTGTTGACAGCAGAGACTGATTTGAATTTTCCAGCTGCAGCTGAGGGTGTGAGATATTTAATTAATCTTGCACAATAAATGCATATACCAATGCCTAAACTATGCTGTTAAATGAGTCTTTGAGCAACAACTGCAGCTGGAAGATGAAGCCACAACTTTAACTTAGTTATCAGTGAAATATTGTTTTATTTCACTTTAAATACAAAAGTGTATAAAGATTCAAGCACTGGCATTACTTACAGAGCACTTGTGTTCACCCTTTTTATAAGCAATATTTATTACAGTGCAAATATTTATTATAGTATAAACAATTGTGGTGTAAGCAGCAGCAGTGGCCTGTAGTATGGCTCTTGCTTTGGTGCTCCAGCCAATGTCAGAATATGTTATGTAGCCCAGTAAAGAAGAAAGTATTTCTATGGGGGTTGCAGATATAATTATTGAATGTCAACCTCAAAATCATTTCAACTTTTGACCACTGAATTTGTAGAATATTTGTCAGCTTATCATACACTGCATATGCTCAGGATGGACTGAGCGTTCAAAATGCTTCAGATGGATGGATAAAGAAGAGGAGAGATTTTTCATCATTCCAGTAAAAAGTGTCTGGAAGGTGTATCAAATGATAAAACTCTGGATACTCTCAAACTTATAGGTGTTCCTTTTCCTCAGCAAAGGGTGTGACAACAGTAAAACAGACTGTAGAAAAGAAATAGGCCATCTCAGCAAGATCAACAGGGCAGGCTGCTTCCTAAAAGTGGATCAGCTTTCACTGGATTGTTGAAAGCTGAAAAGAGTGCAGATAGAGAGAAAAGTAAAATTTTCTGCCAGTTTCTCCCCGATCCCTCAGTGTTTACCATGTTTGAGGGTTCATTAATGACAACACATGAATAGTTTTAATCCAGGTTTATGCCCTGTGTGATGTGTTTTGACAGGGAGATTTGGCTTGAGTACCAGGAATAAAAGGGCACTAAGCCAATATAGGCAAATGATTCTCTCACACAGTTATAAAGATCTCATTGAACCTAGTATTTTTCTGGTGATATTAGTCACTCTCCGGTGATTTCCATCTCCATCGTATCAATGAATACATTTTGAGTTTGATGAGGTGACTAGAAGTACTTATTATCACCTTCAGAAAGGAAAAATGTGCCATTGCCTTTTCATTTGCTTCTCTGTCGTCCTTTCTCCTTTGAGTATTAATGCACTTTTCTGTCTCTTGTAGAGCCCCTACTGCTCTTTTTTCACCCACTTCGGCCTTGATAGTGATAGCAGGCCCGGCGACAGACCCAGCTCTGCTGTTTTACATTTCATCAGCAAGCTGCTTCTGCTGGCTCCACATCTGTTATGGAAATTTGCACAAAGCTGAAATGGAATGAAATGGAATATCATTTCAAATATTTTCACTTCCAAAACCGGGTTGATTTAGGCACTTGTAAAGGTTTCAAAGATATAGGTGATGAAATATGCTCATCCACTTTCACAGCCATATATTACTCTAATCTATCAATACATTCTTAGTGCCTGATAGCTTCAAAATTGGGATGTTTTAAGAAGTCAACGCTTGTGATAAAATTCACAACCTCTGACCGTGTGTCACAAGCCCCAGAGGAGAAGCAAGCTTGATGAATTTAACTCTCCTGAACCTTAAGTTCAAAATGTCCCCTATTTCTGTTCAATAGTTTAATAAGATTTTAATTAGGCAATTAAAAGTCTTTGGAATGGCATATGGTCATAATTACTGCTGTATGGTTCACTCAGGGATGAATGAGTCATTAATTACTCTTAGCTGGGTCTGGGGATTGGACTTAAAATGTGTCGAGCAGGAAAGAGAGGGTATTTCTTCAGACTTCAGTCACCTAATCAGAAATACAGACTTCTGAATTTCTATTAACTGGGGAACTGGGTTGGGTCACACCGGTTATTCGTGAATCCATTACTACTGTAGGTTTGTGTGTAAAGTCCTTCCTAAGTTTTAAAGAAGAAATGTATCTAATCAGGTTGCACCATTGTAATGTAAGAAATGAGATAGCTAGTAAATACTTTAGTAATGTGTCAATCTGTTACTAGGAAACATTTTTTAGCACACCCAAAACTATGTACACAGGAAGCCACGGTTTTACTTGCGCACATAATATATTAAACTTACCTGCTAATCCTTTGTAAGTTTAGGTATTACTTTGTTTTATTTCTATTTGTATATATGAATAAATCTATGTTTCACAATTGGTCAACTTCATGCAGTTTGAGGATGAGAGGGACATATCTGATTATGCTTAACTAGTTGATTTGGTCATTTAGTTAAATGTTATTAGCATGACATTTGGAAGTATTCTGTGTTATTTTTGTGAAATTTTAAAGTTAAAATCTTTCCAGTTTACAACATTACTAAACGGAACTTTATCAAGTGTCAGCCAAGTCATACATGTCGACAATATTTTAGATGACCTCTTTTACTCTTCAGTTTAAACGGATCATATATTAGCAAGCTAATTAGTTTTGTCAGTAAGTCAATTTTTTGCAGTTATACTACAGTCATACTATACGGCGTAAATTCACACGCAATCGCATGGTAATGTAAGTCAAGGGAGGCCAAACGGCGTTGATAAACATGCTAAAAAGCGAGTATGCGTCTTGATAA
Organism: Perca fluviatilis; assembly: GCF_010015445.1. Taxonomy (NCBI): domain Eukaryota; kingdom Metazoa; phylum Chordata; class Actinopteri; order Perciformes; family Percidae; genus Perca; species Perca fluviatilis. The sequence continues at coordinate 16,487,708 of NC_053119.1, read as the reverse complement.
CACGCCCAAAATGGCATACGAATTGGCGTGTCATACATACGCCACTTCATGAGATCCGTCTGTTCACCTGATACTCTTAAGGAAGTGTTGTAATGTCTTACTCATAGATGGGTATCTTTGGATCTGGATGAGTAGTTGCAAAATAACCTGAGAGGCAGTAGGACCGGTGCAGAACTGTGTCAACACTACTCCCACATCGTCCACATGGTGAATCAGCCACTCTGTCCATATGTGCAGGCGTGCTCCTCCATTAAAGCCTCTCCTGACAGATGATGTCCTCCACATTTAACATCTGCTTCTTCACACATTTGAGAGTCCTTCAGCAGCGTGGAGGTGTCAAGGGGGCAAGAGGGGAAACATTGATCACAGTTTGAAGGCCACATCTGGGAGCACGTGACCTGGGTTGTCTAAGGGGTGTGAAGTGTGTGTGTGTGAAGTGTGTGTGTGTGTGTGTGTGTGTGTGTGTGTGTGTGTGTGTGTGTGTGTGTGTTTGTGTTTGTGTGCGTGCGTGCGTGCGGCTTCCTGAGATGATGGCATGCGAACAGGTCGTAGTTATCAGTCAACACTTTTCCAGTCAACAGGTTGTGTGTGGAATCCAGAGAGCCTTGACCCCTCCTACTCTACTCGGATGGCAAATGTTAATGTTGGTGCCACCTGTTTAAGCAGGATACGCAGTGCTGCTATTTATAATACTCAGAATTGTATAAGTAGTGCTGTCATTGGACAGTCTCTGCCATTCAAGGATAGTGACAGTTTAACTGTATACCAAGAGCTGTATTACAGGAAATGACTGGTAAAGAGTGCTGGAAATTTCCCTGTTTAGTTAAATATAAAACCTTTGTTGACATATTCTACTGCGAAGACTTTTTACAGTGTTGAAAATAAAATGGTTTATTCTGGTATATGAAACATTTTGAGAAAGAGTAAATTTAACTTTGCATTACAAGAACTTATTACAATATATATGAGTTGGCGATATTAGTCTAAGGGTTAGGGTTGAAGGTTTATTTGTTTAATTTATGTTGCTATTCTGGTCCCTTGATATAAATAATGGTGTCTTGTAAGCCAGTTTGGGCTGGGCATACTTTTTTGTGCATGAGGCAATAATACAATTATTATTTATTCATTCATATTCTGTAAGCTTTCAGTTTCATTTTGACGGAGTTGCCTATTTATGGGAGTTCTCTTCTTATTACAACCACATGTGTTAATGATTCAATACTTTTCTTCCTATTCCCAGTAGAGCTTCTTACTGCTTCATTTAATGGTCTCTTCCCCTCCTCAGCTAATTATTTTCACTTCATGGACTATCTGACAAAACTTGACTGACAAAACTATTGCTATTACTTATTTGGATGATGGGCTATTGAGCAAATGACTATGTCCCATCAGTCAAAATGTGACAACTTTTGTGTCACTTATTTCCCACCCATAAGCAAATCATTCAGTTTCCACTGGAGATGCCCCCCTCACTTTTCAAAGTCCTAATTTGGCAGCATGTTCCTGTGACAAGAATTGATTTTAGAGAGACTTAAACTGTATTTCAGCCTTTAAGTCTTATGCTTTATTTATCTATTTAGTTGGGTTTGTTTGGTTATTGTGGTTTGTGGAGATGTTAATCTCAGTCCATATCATTCTCTATTACTGTAATGAAACCATATGCTTTTCCAGTTGTGTGGATTATTAAGAAATGTAAGCCACATTTCTATGGTGTTGTTAGGCTCATGGAATGCACACGTTTTCATTGTGTTATTTACCACGTTCATTGGTTGAAGAACCCGAGACTTAATTGTGTCCTCCCACTAATAAATCCAAACCTATGCATTTGATTAGACCCTCAGTGTTTAATAATCTGTAAATCTGTGTTTAAAAAAATGTATTTTGCGATTCAAATTGATTTTAATTGAAATGATCTAATATCCATTTATAAAATCTACAATCGATCTATCGATTGTCAGGAAGGGTGTTAAATAACACTCCAAAGAGGCTACATTTTGGCGAGGGGAAAAACTGGCAAGGCCAATGTAAAAGGGGTCCCTTGACCTCTCACCTTAATATATCTGAATGAAATAAAATAAAAAAGATATTAATGTAACTGCTTTGGGGTCAAAATCAACATGTAACATTGATACTTTTAATAATGCACCAGGTTAGAGAGAACCTTGTACAATTGTAGAATCACTTTCATATCCAAGCAAAATTGGTTTTGCAATGAAACATCCCAAATCGACATTGAATCAGAAATTAAATCAAATCGGACAAACAGTGGTGATACCCAGACCTAGTATGCAATGATTATGTGAAACTGATCTAATAAGGCAGATATGTTGCTGGAGGGGATGTAGAAAGATACCCTGGAAAGATTTAAGAGGAGATCATAGACAGAGAGATGGGAGAGTATCATCCATAGCCAGAGCACACTATCACGTCTGTGTAGGGAGTGAAAGGAATGATTCAGTTTATGCATCATGCAGGAGAGAGCACTGAAGTGCAGAGTTGCATATAGATTTCTGTGCTGTCAGAGGGACCCTTGTTCTCTCATTCACGCTGAGTCGAGCTCTCTCTACCTACCTCAGTTGGATTCAGCTTGATGCATACGGGCCTCTTTTTCTGACTGTCACACAAACACAGAATTAATGTTAGCTTCACAAGTGGTGTCTCACTTTGAAATTGTTCCACACAAAGGACGCTAATGATGCTTATGGCCACCCTCCTTGTCTGTTACATGTTACAGTCCACTGACATCCCGTCGGCTGCTGGTAGGGGGCATTGTCCCAAAAACTTCAGACTGTGACCTAGCCTGGAGTTTTAATAGCAGATCTCATAACCTTGTCTGCTTTTGTCATCATGATCATTAAGAATCACAGTCCCCTCTGCTGTAGGTTGAAATTTTTCAATCTTCAGACATCCGTGATTATATTTCCTTTTAACACCTTTTACATAGAATCTGGACTGTTTGCATCAGTGGTTAAAGGAATAATGGATTTTGATCTATTAGCTCTCCTGTTCAAATACATTTTTCAGAGACTTAAAATCAATAAAATAGCCTATTTTTTAAACAACTTAACTGAGAAGAATTATACTTAATTTTTCATTTGCTTTACAAAGAGTTATTTCTCCTTTTGGAGACTAAATTGACAGAATAGAGTATGTCTGCCTGTATTTTTCATATTCAAGTCTTGTGTGTGTAGACCTACTGCTTTAGAAATAACCATTTTTGTGTGTTGATCTCAGGCTTTTATCATGGCCTTCCTGCTCCTTCAAATGTCATCTCCCCAGCTCAGATTTGGAGATGTCTGTGTTTGCAACAAGCGTCAGACTGTTTATTGACTAAGAGTCAGGAGCCCCTTGATAGAAGCCAGGAATAGCTTCACTCGCTACATTTTTCTATTGATTGCTATACCTCACATGAAACTGAATCTCCTGTTGGTTGCATTTAATGAGGAGCTCCCTGTGGCAACAGTAATGGAGCGTTTGCAGTTGTAACTGGGATGTCTGTATTGAATTTCCCTTCACGTCTCACTACTACGTTCAGTTAATCAGCATTATTGGTTTAATAGTTGTCTTGTGGCTTTGTTCTGATGTTTTCTTAAGAATTGTTGTAGACGTTGTGGATGAATGAGTTTGCCAGTGTCAACTAACATGCAGTGATATATTGATTTGTGGAAAACTGAACAGCAGGCCTATGCAAATATTTAACCAATTTTCTGTGGCTTTGGACACTTATCTCCATAAATTCCTCTTCGCAACTGTGAGCATGCAGAACTAAAGCCCTTTATGATCTGTGGGAATTAAACTAAAGTTCATCCAAGAAAAATAGTGGGACAGAAACTCCTGTAATATGAGCCGTTATAGGAGTGTCACACCTTTTCATTCTTTAAGCTTTAACAAAGATTTCTTTTCTTTCCTGTGCATTGCACAATAGAGCAGGTACGTGCAGTTGAGATATGGAGTTTTGTAAGGTTGTTTGTCAGTAGCTGACACTATCAAATTAACCTGACCTAAGAATTGTGCTCAAACACGTCCTGCTGCAAAGCTGATTCATGTAGTATTCTGTTAATGATCACTACAGTGATACCTGTTGCTTATTCCTCTGAACAGAAACTAAAAGCAATACCACACAACCTTAGATCTGTAGTATGGAGTGGTCAAAGGTCACCTGGAGCCCCACACATGGAGAAAGTAGACTTTGATTTTACACTCAAACTGTCAATGTAATGTGGCACAATTGTTGTAGCCAGAGTTTTTGTTTTAAGATAAACACTAAGTACACTGTCAATGTCAAAGAAGGACATATTTTTTAACATATTGCCCCACTTAACACTGCAGCTGTTATTGTACAGGATGGCACTTAAATTGCACCCATTATACGGAACTAGTAGAGTTGCAACTAACAATCATTTTCATTATAGGTCCGCCAATATGTTTTTGATTAATTAATAGCTTGTGTAGTCTACGGAATGTTACAAAATAGTGAAAAAAAAACATTATAGTGTCTTAATATCTCCGAGGTCACATCCACAAATGTTTGTCTTGACTGTTTGTTTTGGCTGTTTCAGATAATTTATTATTGCATATGACAAAGAAAAGCAGTGTCTTAACGATTAATCGACTATCAGAATAGTTGCAGATTCATTTTTGAACAATCAATTAACCCACTTATCCTTCCAGATCAATAAAGAACCCCACAAGCTTGCTTATGCAAAGCACTAATGTATATGTTGTTCCTTCATCTTCACAGATCTCAGCTGAGACCCAGCGGTGCTGCGTACGCATGGAGGCTGATCGGTGGAGACTTTCTGTCTTGTTCTGAGGTCACAGGTCGTCATTCCAAACCAGCGTCATCTTCTGCAGGCCCAAAGGAGTGCTCCGACTTCCCCACAGTGCATAGGCCTTTCATTCAAGGAGCCTGGAGCTGCAGGAAAAGAGAGAGAAAATAAACAGCTTAAAAAAGACGCTTTTCATGAATTCCCCACAAACCTGAAAGGCAAATACTGCAAGTTGGCTGGCGGTCCTGAGGAGGCATGTGGACAATGAGTATGGCTTGGCTCTGTCTCGCAGCCTACACTATCCTCCTTGTTGGTTCTTTTCATACAGCTGTCACGGAAAGCGATGTCACTCCACGCCTCACCTTCCCCTACAGTAAGTTTTATTAACTTATTCACTATAGAATTATCAAGACATTGCAGTCAACTACTGTATGGGAAATTTCTTGCAGTATTTAGTCCCAAGCTTTTCTGGCACCACATGTTTATATCACTTTAATCACTTTAGTGCAAGGTAGCAGACTCATCAGGCCGTTATTTATCAGTGAAGAAAGGATGATGTGAGCTTTGGGGGTGCCTGGGGCTCCAGATGGGGCTTTGTGAGATCCTTTTGCATGAACAGCAGCACTTGGCAAACTTGCTCTCCTTTGCTCTGTGTTGTAAAGCTCCCTCAAATCACAGATTGCCAAAGGTAAAACTTTACACAGCTGTGTGATCTGGGAACTTGTATATCATGAACAGTCAACAGAAACATCCGCTGTTTTCTGTCGAACTATTTACTATGTAGTAGTTCTTGATTATTACAAGGTATACCTACATGTTCTACTCTCACATCCTGCCTGCAGGACAGATTATGTAATTCCCAGTCGTGTCCCTGTTCATTAACTCAGTTCAGTGAAACAAATCAATACACCTCACATGTGTCCATTGTAAGAGCTAAAAGGATTAAGATGGGTGAAATGGTGTTTGTTTACGCCATAATGATTTAAAGTCCATGTAAATCTGCACTGTGAATGGCAGCTCCATCAGGATGGCTCTGTTGAGTACCTACAGGTCAGACATCCTTACAAAATGAACAGGCCTATTGTGCTGTGACTTACTGAGGGCAGTCTGACATAGTCTCACAAGCACGGAGTTATTGCTCTATATAATCTGTAGCTTTGCGTTTGCTTGCACAATGTCATACTATCCAGCCAGCTTAGAAACATACAGTAACAAATATGCTTGTCGTATTTCACCTTTAAAATATATTGGGGATATTGTTAAATTAGCCTTCGGTGCTGGGTTTCTGTGGAGCATGATTTGCTGTGCTCTCTTGGTACATGGTGCCATGGCCACCAGTGCCAAGTAGTGATTTCATCATCACTGATGTAATCTTTTAAATGATGTACCAGTGCTCTTGAGATGACAAGCTGGATTTAAACATGTATTGTGCTTAAGTATTTCCATATAAAATTAAACAAAATGATGTATTATGCGATCAATGCAGGCTTTCAATGATTGAACTGCTGTTAGTGACTCAAGTTCAGGCATCATTAAAGTCTTACTGTCAGAGAAGATTGTGCTGATAGATCGCTCTTACTAATCTATTATAGACATGGATAACATTTCCAGTATGGGGCTAATTTTGAACCACGCAAGCTTTCAAATGGGTCATTCATCTTGCCTGTCTGAGCCTGTGTATTCCCTCATAGGACCTCTACACCAACAGGTAATCTCTCTCACCTGCCAGCCTCAACAAAGCCCACAGCTCGGGCCATGGCGGAGCATTTCACAACAACACACCATCAATCACTCACTGAAAAGAAGCTTCACGTTCACACTTCTCCCTGGTTTGATGGAAAGATTTGCTATTAGGGCGTGCAGCCAATGTTAAACACCAACATAAAACATGCAAAACCCACATGTCAGAATTATAGAAGACTAGACTGTGTAGAAGGGCTATGGATTCAGTATAGCTGAGGTTAAGCAAGGAAGGAGCTAACCAGATGTATCTTCAGTCATGGGCTTGTTTCAAAATAGCATTTATGTTGCTGTAACTTTAACCACAATGATAAGCTTCATGATGGGGCCATTAAGGAAACAACACAGATTTAGCAACAGAGGTAGTTACGAACCGCCATAAAACTTAGCAGGGAGTCATTTAACCAGGTCCTTCTCACATATCTTGACATGGTCAAGGGCTCATAGTGACTTTAATTCACTAGCTGGCTTATGCAGTAAGTCTGACAAAAGATATTTAAAAAGACTGAACTTCTTGTCAGACTTCAGTGGGATGTTTAAAAGACCAGTTTTTAGGTTTTAGATTGTGATGTAAGGCAAAAAAACAAGCTTCATCCTGCTGATGAAGGTTAGCTGGGCCTGCTGGTAGAAGTTGTCTCGCTGTTTTAATGTCTGTTCTGCTACGCTGACATTTCCCAGCCTCCCGCAGAAGAGCTTTGTCACATTGTGTTTACAGTATCAAAGCAGAATGCAGAGCTGCAGGCCTCAGGGACCTGAACTTTATACAGCAGAAACCGCCTGGTCTCGTCATGGTTTTTTGGTCCTCTCTGTCCTATCTGGATGCCAGTTAGCTTGACGGTTTGCATGCCTTAACCTCGGTAGTGTAAGCGAGCCGGAGCTGCTTGGTTGCTTCTCATCCCCTAACACTTTCGTAGACCGACTTCCCCTCCTCTTCTCTCGTGCTTTCTCTGTCCCCTGGTCTCCGCCTCTGCCTTAATGAAGAGGGTAATCTGCCATGAATAATGAATGAGGATTTGTATGTGTTTTGGTGTGAACACTTGTCTGGATCTCATTATGCGCCTATCAGGACGAATCATGGGTTCAGGGTGTAGAGCCTGCATCTGCTTTTCTCTCCGCTTTTGTTCCAGGCTTTAATACAGACCATGCTGAATGGCTTAGTGTGTTGGGTCACTATTAAAAGGCACACCTATAAGCAGTTTAAGTTGCCTGTCTTTGCCTGTTGATCTGTTCAGCCCTCTTAGTTAGACATCATGCGTGTGGACAGTCTAGCTTTAATTTTATTTAGGGGCCATATGCACAGCCACACTGGGGGCAAAGCATTTTTAATTATTCAAAAGCTGTCATGTCTAGACCAGTGGAATCAACCACTCTCAAGTAATTCAAAGTGACAGCAGTGTCAAGTGAGATAACAGCTTTTCAATATTGTATTTGTGCCACATACCTGAACAGCAGTTCTTAATGAATGCTTAAACACACTCCACTAGATCACTTGTTAAAGATCTGTTAAAGTGGAAAGTCATAGTAACTTTTATGAGGATTATTTTTGTTATGACTTAGTTCAGTATTATTATTGTTTTGATTAACTGAATAATAGCAAAAATAGTGACCAGGGCTCATCAAAATTCAACAGAGCCCAAAGTGGTGTCATAACAACCGCAACAATTTTGATAATCGATTAGCAGTTAAAATCCTTTTTCAAGCAAAAATGCCAAAAAATGATCTGGATCCAGCTTGAGCGTGTGCTTCTTTTCTATGGTATATGTGATAATAAATTAAAACTTCTGTGGGGTTCAGATCATTGAACACACAAAACAAGCAATTTGACGCGCAGGGGGCATTTTTTATTTCTTTCTGACATTTTGTAGACCAAACAATCAATTGGGAAAATAATTGGCTGATTGAAAATATTGGTAGTTGTAGCCCTGATAAATTGTTTACTGGCAAACGGCTAATAAAACCAAAGTAGTCAAATTATAATGTTGAACAGAAAACAAGATCAAACCTACATTTTCTGTCAATGTACTAATCAATTAATCAACCAATTCTTTTGGTAGAAGACTGTTATGTAGATCGCATTGAAATGAACAAGAACTTTTTTTGGTTATTATCCTGTTTTATAGATTCAACCTGTATCAGAGTAATATTAGGTGATTTGATTGTATTTGAATATACAGCAGTAAATACAATGGATACTCAGTAATGAACTGTATGTGCGACTAACCAGTCTCCATCTATGTGATTGTTTTCAGTCCATCACGAAATGACAGATCGTTGATCCTGATATTGCAGATGTTTTTGACACCCACCCTGTCCAATCCACCAGGGAGCGGGATATAAATCAAACTCAGCAGATCCTGTGAAAACACTCTCATTGCACGTTCATTTTCAAGGTGTTGCGACGGTGCCCCAACGGTGTTTCTGCTCCTACTGTAAATACACAGCATGGAGTCAGGTCACCGTCAGAGTGCTGCTGTACACTTAGAAACATGTCATGACCTCATGTAGTCTCTCTGTTCTTGATGCTCCAGCCTTGTTCAGAGGACGGGGTCATGGTGAGTTCCTGATAAACCAGCAGCTGGCTTACATTATTGTGGTTAATCCGGGGTCAGTTTGTGTTGCTCCCTGACCAACAGATTGCCCTGTCAACCTTTTTCATGGGAAAAGGATCCTTTAAAGGTGTGGTGCATGCTCTTTTGCAAACTACAGGTTTAATAGATTTGGAGGAAGGTGCAAAAGCCCATTATTGCCTATCCCGGGCATGGATACTGGATACATAGTGCACGTTCTTTATCTCTACACTTTACAATTTCCTGTAGACGTTTACAGCATGTGCAGCATTTAAAATATGTAAATATATATATACTTTTCCAGCCTCTGTTTCCTGAAGCTGTGTTCAAAACTGCCACCAATCTCAGCCTCAGCATGGTGCAGTGGAAACAATATCCTGCTAACAAGATGCAGCCCCACAAGTTACCAATACAAACAGCAGTCTCACAGCTTGCCTAATGAATCTCCTAGTGAATTGACCCTCTTGCCTGTTGTCTTAATGCCTTCCAGATGCTTCAGTCTCTGTCCTTCAGCTTCTCAGGTCTACTCTCCCACACAATTACCCATTCAGCAGCAGCTCTTAATAGCTAGTTTGAAAATACTTTGGATAATTTAGTTAGCGCTCCAGTGTGGCCTGTTTTCTGTCTTGATGTCACCACTGACAATGCAACAATAGTGAGAGTTCTGGCTTTGCTGGGACACCGACCCAGTGGGACTCCTATTGGCACTGCAACTTCCTGTCGCAGCGGTCATTGCTTCTCTCTCGGCGGAGGGTCGTAATTACTTCTTCTCAAAGTAATTGAATTTACGAGAGTTCATGTGTTATATCTCGAGCAAAGTCCTTGAACAAGTACACTAAGCAGATGAAGACTGCTAAAAGAGATTTGTCCCTCTGGTGTCTCTTTGCTCTGCCTGAGCGGGTTCTTCCTTACTTCAGTAAAGTATCATTTTTGTCTTTATTTTCGCAATCTTATTCTAATGTTGAGATATCCCAGTTTAACTGTCAATCCTCGCTCTTTTTAACAAAAACAAATAGTTTCACCTCTGGCATCAGGGATACATTTTGCCTGACCTTCTTTGTTGTTGTCACTTGGTACTTTAGTTAGTATCTTTTAATGTTATTAGATCAATACAATACAACAATTATCTTTTACAATTTTTTTTTTTGGTGCGTAATAATACTCTTTACTTAATACCTTTACCTTCTCCCTGAAAAATTATTTTTGATTGTTAATTTCATTTAATCTTCTTGTATTTTTTACTTACTATATTTCTTAATATCACACATTAAATGCATGTCTCCATCTTGACATAAGATTGCAAACTGTGACCATAGACAATGATAAAATATATTAGTTTATAAATATATTTTAATGTTGTCAATAAACTCAAAACATATTTGTCACATTGTGTTTATGATAGTGTTTATGATTTTAGAGCATTAAATTCCTTTCTATTAAACTACTGGTGTGATATTGTGATTAAAGTTAGATTAATTACATCAATCTCTATTTTCCTAGGTTTGTTGGTTTAATGGAACAATTAAAAAATGCTACATATTGTTAGGGTGCAATGCAGGGATCAGTTTATGTTCTTGCTTGGCAGCATTCTTCTTATATTCCTTTAGAGATAAGAATGTAGGTCATGTTTATGGTCAAGAGACTGGAAATTAAGCCTCTGACGTCCCTTAAAGATGACCCATCGTGAGTCTATTGCTTTCTCTTGATCTCAACAAAGAGAGGCAGTCTTTTTTTCCCAGGTCATCTACTGGTGAACTATGACCAGCTCTAATCTTTATGAAATTACAAACTACTTAGACATCACCTTGGCTCAAAGTCAGGAGCTCTACCTTATTTTTAATGTTGACAGTAATGATGTTTCTCAGTCTATCTTTTTTGCAAAGAAAAGTTTACTAGTGAGCAGACTTTTTTCCAGTTGAATGGAGAGTTTGTTGCAGATCAATTTGCCACTCAAATACAGTACTGTATATTTGTTTGCAACAGTATTTTCTTCTAGTTTTGCAGAAAGTTAACAAGATTGGGTGCTTTAAATAAGGTATGCAGTCGTCTTATCCTGGACATACAGCTGTAAGAGCTGATAAAGGCAGCCCCGCTCATAGGAGGGCACTGATTGAATCAGCCTGTTAAAAGTTGCTCTGCAAAAGAAGGCACCTAGATCTCTGTCACCAAAGGACAAATTACTCCACAGTTCCCCTCTGGAGGGGATGTTCCACTCTTTTAATTATCCCTCTTCCCTTCCTCGACACAGACCCATCAGGAAATCAGCTGTACAAATGTAGGAGGATTCCTTTAAGCCCAATATAATTAATGTCTTCCCTAAATAGATTAGCAAGCCAATCTAGGTGAATATTTCAATCCATTTAGCAGTGTCATTTGCAGAAATTACTTTTAATTACATAATAATGGCAATGATCTAATATTGCATGCAGCTGCCAGAGGGGGAACAACGGAGTGTGCTGTTTATGCACTTCTATAAAGGGTCACAGAAGTGCTCTGAACCAGCCAAAGCTGCTCTCTCTGGATCAGAGGTCAGGTAACGGTGATGCAGTAAGGTGAAAAGCCCTCGACCTCTGCCTGCTGGTTCCCTCTTTGGGAAGTATAAACAGAGAGTCATTTACCTGCTTAACCTGTGAACTGTGTTGCCATCGTCCGTAAAACAGAGACAGCAAAGTGGAGAGAACTTAAGATGTGTAGTGTCTCGCTTTGCCAGACCCTCCTCCAAAACTCTCCACGCTGAAGGAGAGTCTGGCTACTCCACATAGCATTCGGGGATTGGAGGAAAACGTGCTCTGGTTTTATAGCATTTCTTTAAACCAATCTGAATCGTCATGGGCGGCGCTAGGCATCGCACAGAGCCGCTGCAAAATAGTTGTGCGAGAGAAAACTCAGATTGGACAGATAGTCTAGCTAGCTGTCTTAGTTTACCCTGCAGAGATCTGAGGAGCAGTCAACAATAGTCCACCGAATTGAAAATTCCAACTCAAAGAAAGCGGAAGGAAACGGAAAATAAATGCATCCAGCGGAATTTCCTGCGGCACCGGAGCAATCCCGGAAGTGGAACGTCAAGGATATAGAAGCATGCGGCATAGTTACTGGCTCACTGACGCTGATGAGATTTACTCCTTAGGTATTGGAATTGGTTATTGAATGACGAGGCATTTTTCGATACTTGATACTTCAGAGGCAATTTGGTCGGTGCCTAAAAAGTATTGAATTCACTACCCAGCCCTACTGGTCACTTGGCTGCCCTTTCTGACACCCTGTCTCTGTGGCTGCAGCAGATCCAAGCTGCTCCTCCACTCTTAAGTGCTTCCTCTGAACCGCCCTGTCTATGTCCCCTCTTTCTGATACACCACAACATTTCTGGGGCTGCATTGTCATGAAATGGTCCCTCAGGAATCAACCTCAGACAGTCGAGCAACAATAGAGGGGATTCTTTAAGAGACTTTGGTGTATGCGGAGGGAAGAGTAGGACAAGTTCAAGAAGGGTAAACTCAATTAGCTTGTGATGTTTTTTTTAGCGTTAACAGTCTGCAGGGTGTTTGACCTCTAGCAGTTATTCTCTCTGGGTTTTCTGGTCTCAGGACTGTGTTGCTGCTTATGACTGTCACTCGTGTTCAGAGATTTAGTTCAAGTTTGTGGCACTTTATTATGTCAGAAAATAGTGAACAATGGCCATCACAATTTGATTGAGCTGAATGTAATATCTTCCAATTGCTTGTTTTTTGTTTTGACCAACAGTCCAAGACCCCAAACTATTTGATTCACAATAAACCGAGAAAAGCAGCAAATTCTCACATTTGAGAAGCTGGAACCAGTAAATGTGTCAAATATTTGCCATCAAGACCTCAAACCGCAGTTAAGTTACCTGTAAAAGCTTAATAGTAAAAAAAGTAAAAACATATTAAAGTTGAAGAAGCCAGTTAGCATGTTTGAAACTTTCCATTATGAATCATGATGTCTCAAACATGAGTAAGGTGAGTCCAATGAAAGGTCTCTTCCTTCTGTATGACATTAAAACAAGGCTATGAAATATTGATTAGACCAACTTAAAACATCTTGATGCAATTTGAACCTGTCATTTTGAGACTGACCAATCAATTCTTTAAGCCTACATTTGTATTAATAGAGAACATGGGCAAAATATGATGTTATAATATATGATTTATCAATTAATGCCCCTCAGAGGAATAAAGCATTGTAAAGCAATAGGTCTATACTGAGAGATAATTAATGTTTTCCTGTAATTGGAAATGGAAAGCTTTGTGTGGTTGCAAAACCTCCTGGATCTCTTTAATGATACTCAATAAGGGACCCCTTTGGTTTTCTTCGTCAGCTGTGGTCACTAAGTATGACAGTGGTGATCTGACTCCAGAGAATAATAGTGTAGATATCCACCTCTGTGAAAATCTCTCAAAGCTTTTGTTTTGATTCAGGCTTTGGTCTCTTTCTCTCTCTCTCTCTCTCTCTCTCTCTCTCTCTCTCTCTCTCTCTCTGTAAATCACCCGTTAAACTTCTCAAGACTGTGGGGAGAAAAAAAGGGGGGGCAGCACTCTATTTATCCTGTGATGATAGTGAGAAGGAGAGAGAGAACGGCCCCAATGGGTCCATGAACATACGTAGAGCAGAGCCTCTTGTGGTTTTACTGACAGATTTAACTACAATATGGCTCTCTGTTGCCGCGGTGATGGACTGCTATTAACATGATGTTTTCTCGAGGGTGAGGAAGTGTCAACCTCCTCTACATACCCTCTGAGGTGAGGTTATACCAGGTCATACGTACTACAGGGTACGGACCACATAGTGTGCTTATTATCAGTACAACTTAATGACACATTACTCCATCTGGACTGGATTAGTTTTATGCCGGGAAGTGCCATAATTGTATTTATTACCACCAGCATCTGTGGCAAGGTAGATACATTTCCTTTTGTGTTTTTTTTTCAGCTCCATTGTTCCATTAAGTTATTATGGTTTAAATTGGGATGCACATCTTAAATGCTGTTTTTGCCTCTTTTGGTTATTAATTATTAAATTAGTTGTAGCAGTTCAGGACTCTATTATTTTGACTTTTTGAGAGGAGGATGTTGCTGGTATTTTTTCTGAGCCAAGAGGATGGTCCAAAGTAAATATTAACTCTGGGTAGGCCCTTGCTGAAAGTAAAAGATAATGTTCATACTCCCCACCCCAGTCATTTTTGTACAGTACCTTAGAGCAGAAATTTATAATTACAAATATTAGAGGACCCTCCTCAATAACATGAATGGAGTTCTTTAGTTTTTTTTTTCCCCCATTCGTCACATTACAGGGGCAAAGATCCTGGATCAGAGCTTTAGCCACTTCACGTTTCCATCAGCTCCCTGCTTCTGTTTATGCTGGCATGCAATTAAGGAAAGTTGTTCAAGCTGGGCCAGCACCGAAAGCCTCCAGGCTGCTGCAAATCCGAGATACACATGGGCCTTTAAAGCAGTGATTGGGAGGGTTGATGATTTAACCCTTGGCTTTAGTCTGGAGGTGTTAATGTGTTTAGAGCAAATCATTCACTTTCTGTAGGAGACATGAGGACTTTTCTCTCCTTGTTATTTACTTCTTTAATCTCGCTCTGATGAGAAGCTGACAGGATTTAGAAGTTGCAGTTGCATAAACATAGAAACACATGCATGTTGATTTCTTTACATTGTTTTTCCCCGGGGGTATTGAATACTTCATGAGGCCCAGATCCTTAGCTGTGTAGATATCCTGCAGTAGGTATATTGTCCTACAAAGTCAAAGTCCACTAACCGAGTAAGTAATGAAATGGATTGAAATGACCTCAGTGTTTATATCCATTTCTGTCAGCTCTCTACTATGTACTGTCTGATAAAGGTAGAAATGTCAGAAAAAAAGCTTAAATGTTTCTGAGTAGATAGATGATATGAAGACAATGCAGGGGTGTATTTTAGTTTTTTATGAAATTTAAACTGTAGTCAAACTATTTAATCAACATTAAAACACACAAAACGTTTCCGGGCTGAGGCTTGTCAGGGGTGACACATTGTCCTAGTGTGTCTAATTGAGACTATCTAGACTCGGTGTTGTGCATCACATTTTATGACCACACTCAAAACATCAAAATGCTTTAATTTGCACACTCAAGTACCTTTTTGCATTCCCAGTCTTCAACATATAATGGCTCATTTATGAATTACACCTTATGTCTCCTCCTCTGTTTGTGTCTGCCCAGATGCGAAGGAGAGGACAACCAGAAGCTTCTCGGTCGGTGGAGTCTTCAACTACACCTCTCTCCTCCTCAGTAAAGAAGACAACACGTTGTACGTTGGCGCTCGGGAGATTCTCTTTGCACTCAACCTCACTGATATCAGTGCAGTCAAGCTACAAAGAAATGTAAGAGCCAAGCATCTGTAAACTGCAGTATCATATACAGCATCTTGTATCAATATGAGCGTAGTAATAATAGGATCCCAGTGGTACAATATGAATATGATTAAGTCCATTGTAATTATAACCTGCCTCACTGTATTATACCACCAGTGTGAGTCTGACAGTGTTTCTCTCCTGCAGCTCACGTGGAAAACTCCAGAGAGGAAGAGAGACGAGTGCAGTTTCAAAGGCAAAGACCTGCAGGCAAGTGAACTGTTGGTGTGAAAGCTCAAGTAGCTAAACTCAGATGTCTCATCTGTATTTACATGACTGCAGGTTTACCTTTTTAGTCAAGTTGACCATTGATGCAGGGCACTTTGGAAACAGATCCAGGGAAGAACCCCGGGCATTTCCTGTCAAGTTGTAACTTTCTATTCTACAACACTGGATTTTTCTCTTTCTTTCAAACAAACTTTTCCTCTGTTAAGCTCTTTCTTTTTTCAGTTTACTCCACTACCAGTTTAACATGCAAACATACAGACCCACAACCTTGTGAATTTCTGATTACATATTTGTTAGGAGTAAACACATGAGCAGGAGGAATCAGCGTTTGTTTTGAATATTAAAAATGATCTCAAACACTCTAGTTTGACAATTTGTTGTTTTTCTAAACTACTTTACATTTCTAATTTCTCTTTCTAAGTAAGTGGCTTAAGACAGGAAATAACATAAATGGGATGGTGGATAAAAAAGCTCTTTTTGGAAAAATTTGGTACAATCCAAACACAATTCGCTTTATTTATCTTTATGCATGCATCCTAATCACCTATATCCTTTAAAGTATGTAAGCACTTGTAAAAAAAAAAGTCAACCATTTACATGAAATTCTTTTCTATTTTTCTAATACAGACGGATTGCTTCAACTACGTCAAGATTTTACTACACATGAACAGCACTCATCTGTATGTGTGTGGAACATACGCCTTCAGCCCCACCTGTGCTTACATAGTAAGTGTTTATATGAACCAGTCACATCTGTTGCAGTGACATGCTGTGTGCAACCTGTGCTTGTGTTGGGGATATAAAGTGCTGTGTCATTCATTGTTTTGTCAAGTTGATTACCCATGGTGCAGAACCATATGTTGTGTATATTTATTAGAATCAAGAGGAAATGCTGCTTCCTGCCTCTCAGCTCACTTAGCAGTCTGGCTGAGGCCCATGCCCAGCTAGACACAAATACTGTATGTACATTATTTTATTATCTCCTGCGCTGGAGGGAAATGGATCAAAATATTTAATGCATGGAATCAGATTATATAAGAATCGACCCAGTCTCTTTTTACAAATTGTTTTAAGCCTTTTAGAACTATCCAGAACAAACATACAGGGATGACCTGTGCTTCAACTTTACCTGAAGCCTGACTGACCACCTTTTCTCTGTGGGACAGACGGACAGAGGTCACTGTCAGAGCAGCTTACAGCTCTACTTTTCAACTAAGTGTGATGTTTGTGTATTTCTGTGCTCTCCAGAACACTGCAGACTTCTCCCTTGTCAAGAGTGATAATGGTGAGATTGTTACAGAAGATGGACGAAACCGCTGCCCTTTTAATCCTGAATACAAGTCCACTGCCATCATGGCTGGTAGGTCCCAAAATGACAGTTGATACAATCCAGCTTTGTGATGTATGTTTTGCTTTATAGAAACTGCTCTGGGAATCAGTAAAGTAACTACAGGTGGTTGATATGGAGACAAATTGGGACATAACCTCTAGATTTCATTACTGTGGATGACGCAGAAGCCCATTCCCTTTTGGTAAACACTGTGATTATGCTGGTCTTCTTCATTGCGTTACAGATGGAGAGCTGTATGCTGGTACAGTCAGTAATTTCCAAGGAAATGAACCCATCATTTACAAGAGTCTAAGCCAAGGAACTGCTCTAAAAACAGAAAACTCCCTCAACTGGCTCCAAGGTACAGTGCTTTGGCTGGAAGGACATGCTTTTCATTATATCGTCATGTAATTAAAAATGATATATATTATTTGATATCACATATTATGTAAGATAAATGCCAATCTAAAACTGTTTGTATGCTGCATGAAAATATAATTTGACACAATTGGAGATTATATAGATGAAAAGTGTTTACCTGCAATCTGAGTCCCTGTCGCAATTGAATTTAGTGTGTTTCATGTCAGAGGGAATATGGATGGTTGTCCCTGGGTGCCTGAATTTCATTTGCTGTAGTCTGACAGTATTGTTTGCGTCGTTTTTCTTTCAGACCCGGCATTTGTTGGCTCAGCCTACATACAGGAGAGCCTGCCCAAGGGCAACCTAGTGGGCGATGACGATAAGATTTACTTCTTCTTCAGTGAAGCAGGAAAAGAGTTTGATTTCTTTGACAACACCATTGTGTCACGCATTGCTCGCGTGTGTAAGGTGAGTGATGCTTAAAGGTATACAGTCCATCTAAAGGGGCCCTTTTCCTCTTTAGCGATATATCCTGACACCCCCTCACATCACTATAGGAATCTATCAGACCAGGGAAGGGATTTGTTTTGTGTTTGTGCATTTCATGTGTGTGTGTGTTCAGTGCATGCTTCTATACAGATGTATATGTAGTCTTCTGAAAGCTTCTTACAGCCTGAATATGATGAGTGTTTCTGGGCAGGATCTCTTGTTACAGAAAAACATTCCTCTTGCATGTCTCCCTCTGTTGACTCTTTTTTTTTCGGACTCTCTCCTCCCTCAATTCTTATCATTTTTCAACAAATATTTGTCTTCAGAGAGGACTCAGTAGCCAAGTCAGAAACGTTTTAGGATTACTGTAGCACAAGATCCATGCACAGAAAAGGATTATCACCTGCTGGAGTACTTAAACCCAGGGCTTTTAACTAACATGCAGACCTCACACAGTATTTTGTAATATATTTTAGGATCTTTTCAGTTCTGTAAACATCACTATCACAAACCAGTTCTTCAGATCAGACTGCTGCTTGTCTCTGTGAAAATAATTATGTTTATTGAATGAAAAACTACCAGTTTGTGAGAGCCAGTATATTATTGTTATTATGGAAAGTCCAGCTGTGTCAGTCTGTCAGTCTGACACTGCACACAGGGTTATATATTCTTCATCTTAATGCAAATATCCACTCAAGTGTTTTCATACATCCAATTAAAAAAAAATTGTTTGTTGCCGTTTGTGGACCCTGGGCTGTCTTCAGAGACCGCGTTTTTTTACAGTGTGTTCAGGGGACAGGCAGCTAGCAGATAGTGAGGAGATGTTTGCTGTATGTGACGAAAAATGTTGTCTAATGTAGCCTAAAAAACGCGTCTCATCACTTAGAGCACCTTTAAGTAGTTTGGTACAGATTACTCATGAGGAAATGAGTAATAATGTGTCACTTTTTAGGAGTGTTTCCCAAACAAATGTGGGATATAACAAAGCTTTAAAATGAGGTAAATGCTCTAAAGAAAGATAGTGTCAGTTCCTATAACAAATACCGTATAGTGATTCCTGTTCAAATAAGTTGTTACTTTAAATCCTATTACTATCTCCCTTGTCCCTTGTTTGACTTATTATGTCGGCAGCATTCCCCCTCTTTGTTGTTTATTCAGGTGTTTAGTACACAGGTTCCTCTTCATAGAGGCTAACTATTGAATGATAAACACTGTTTTGCTTGAAACAAACAAAACAAAGCATTTTCTTATTAGCTGGATTGTTCCATTTCCCAGAAAGAATCCATTACTGCCTGCCATGTTCATGCTTTTTGAATGTCCTTTTGAACAACGGATGCTTTCACAAGGGATTAATGAATGGGATGCATTTGCTTCAATTATTCAGAAGTCAGTTTAAGCACACAGTGGCATTAAATTATAAAACTAGGTTCAGGCAGGAGGACGAGACAATATACTGTATGTTACTCATTATCTGTCTGGGTTACTGCAATAAGTAATTGCTTCAGAAGCTCAGTATTGGCCATGTCATTTCCCCTTCCATCCAGCGCTGCTATTGCCTCTGATTAATGTAATACTAAAGTGGACTCGATTGAAGCTTTGTGTTAAAGGGTTTTATGTAGTTTAGAATATTACGTTTTTCTCTCATTTCTTCAGCGGCCAACTTTGATCTTGTTAGATCTAAGCCTGTGAGAAAACTGGAATAATTGTTGCCATGAACTGAATGTAAACAGATTGGTGCAGAAGATCATCCTGCCTTTAAATGCCAGGTCTTTTTGCAAAACTAAAATACCATCTTGGTTTGTGTAGATAAAATATCTGTAGCTGCCTTCCTGAGGCTTGAAACTCCCTGTAAAATATAGTCTGTTTTACAGTCATACATCACATACTGTAAATCACTTTCACATTGAGGTTTAAAGATGTAGTTGCTCTCCAATTTGCACAGATATATGTGTGTGTAGCCAAATTAGTATCCATGGCAAGGTGGTCCCATGCCACACATCACTTTGAAGGCTAGTGCCAAAGGCGCTGAATCACAGCGGTAGTGTCAGTGAAGAAAGATTGTCAGGGAGCAAAGCCTCTTTCTCTTTTTTATTTAAAAGCATTTGCCCTCTTCAAAGGCCCAAGTTTTTTTTTTATTTACTTTTTAATCAAAGCCAGTTTTGGTGATGTATATTGTTTTTATGACCTAGAAGTCTGCTGCCTCAGGGTATATCTGAGTTACCGACACAATTGATTTAGCTAATTATGGTTTTACTATGAGGTTAATGTTTTTCAGTTATGTCATTCACCTTTGAACACTTTCTTTCTGTTTCTGTTTTTAGTCATGAAGAAGGTAGATAAAGATTGTTTTTCTAATATAACATACAATATGTACTGTATGTTATGGTATGTGAGGTATGCCATGGCAACATACCATATGGTGCACATTATCATTTCATGCCTTTTACAAGCCTGTCACATCCCATTAAATCACACTTGTGTATCAAAGCATTTTTTCAGAGGGATTGTCAACACCTCAAACAGGTGTCAATCTTATATGCTTGCACCCTCTACTGGCCACATGTTAAACATTTACAAACCTACACCAATATTTGTGTTGCAGGGCGACATGGGAGGCGAGAGGGTTCTGCAGAAGAAATGGACAACATTCCTGAAGGCTCAACTCTTGTGCTCTCTGCCAGATGATGGATTCCCCTTCAACATTATCCAAGACATGTTTGTGCTGACACCCAGCCCTGATGATTGGAAGAACACTGTGTTTTATGGAGTCTTCACGTCTCAGTGGTGAGGACCAACTTTCACTGCTTTGATTACAACATCACCAAACTAATGTAGTAATACCTCCTCATATGTTGTGCAAATCTTGCACATTGAAACCAAAGTAAATGCAAAAGAAGAGAGGAGATGCTTTGAATCACATTTAACTTTGTATTCCAGTATTTTTAAATCAGTTAGTCTCTATACAGAGTTGTTTAGGCTTTCAGTGTAAAACATCCCCTAATGTCACAGACAGCTTTCCTAAAGATGTTACGAGATCAGAATGTAAAAAAGAAAAGATTAATCAGTATTGTTGAGATGCTTTTTTATGTCTTATAAGGTATAAAGGTGCTTCAGGAAGCTCTGCAGTGTGTTCCTTCACTATGGACCAAGTGGAAAAGGCGTTCCATGGGCGATACCGTGAGGTCAACCGAGAGACTCAACAATGGTACACATACAACCATCCGGTCCCAGAGCCTCGGCCTGGAGTGGTGAGTAACTACATGCTGCCCTCTGCTGGAGAACCTGTAGACAGGTACATGTCAGTTAGCATCATGTCATGACAGCTGCATGAACGAGTTCCATACGCTCCTGTCTGCTCATCAGTCACATCCTCGATTTTGACTGAGGATCAAGGCACAAACAAATATCCGAGCTGGCCTTATTGTGTCCACCTAAACTTGATTTTCATCAAATTACTGTCGCTTTCATGTCCTAGCAGGCTTATCACAGTTGAATCACTGAAAAATGTAAGCTAGAGAAACATTGAGGTGCTGTACAGCTGCAGTATGTGTCTTTATATAATTTGAGTGACTGTTTGACCCGATATTTTGCCTCCACAGTGTATCACAAATACTGCCAGGGAACAGGGCATCTCGTCCTCGCTGCACATGCCGGACAAGGTGCTGAATTTTGTCAAAGACCACTTTCTGATGGACAGCGTGATCCGCAGCCAGCCTCTTCTGCTCAAACGCAATGTTCGCTACACGCAGATAGCTGTCCATCGAGTCCAGGCAGCAAAAAAGGCGTATAATGTGCTCTTCATTGGCACAGGTAAAGGACTCTTTTCCCACCATCACACACAAACGCACTCATCAACCTTTTTAGCAGCATCCTGTGTTATCCATTACCAGCATTTCTCAATATTCATAAAGAGTTTAGTCAAAACTCAAGTTATACTGTGTCTTTTAGATGATGGCAGACTTCATAAAGCCATTAATGTCAACAACAAGATGCACATCATTGAGGAGATGGCACTCTTCAGTGATTCCCAACCAGTGCAACACATCGAGCTGGACACCAAAAAGGTATAGTGGAGTGATGAGAGAGAAAACAAGCCCAGCTTGTTTTACAGACCTTAGTCGTGGTATGAACTAAGCTCAGTAAATGCATTTATTGGCAGTTTAGAGATTCCATGAGCCATGAAAGTCACAGCCTAAAGCAGACCTCATGTTCAATTAGCCAATTACATGCAACTTTCTCTCAGGGGATCTGCAAACATCTGGGGTTTTAACAGCTGGAATTGTGACACTTATTGAATCCTGGCTTGACTTTGATACTCTGCTTAGATTTGTACATTGGGGCAAAGAAATTCCTGTGATGTTAAGAAAAGCTAAGTGTGCTGTGTTTAGATGAGGGTCAGACAAGGAAGATTCTGGATGAAAGTAGTAACCCAATAACTGTATTTGGGGCACTTCCTCCCCTGTTTTGTCATCTCTCTTCCACAGGGCCAGCTTTATGTTTCCTCTTTCTCTGAACTGGTGGAGGTCCCAGTAGCTAACTGCACTAATTATCAAAGTTGCGGGGAGTGCATCCTCTCCAGGGATCCTTACTGTGCCTGGAACGGGAGGAAATGTGTGGATGTCAGACAGGCTCCGCCAAACAAGTATGCATCCCTCTGCACAATAATCTACTATCAGTTGTACAGCTGCAGACAAACTTTTTTTTTTTTTTTATAATTTGTAAATATATATTTTTAAATAAATATTTGTGTTTCAGTGCCTGGCAACAGGATGTAGACGAAGCAGACACATCAGCTATTTGCGACAAGACAGTGCCAAGCCCACGGTTGGCTAAACCTCTACCCACACGTAAGTGAACTTTTTGTCATAGATTTACAGAGCTGTACTCTGCACTGGAATTTCCATTCTTTGCCTTTACATTTGAGTCTTGTCAAACTTGTCTAGTCAAACCGTTGTTATTATTCTGAATCTGAAACTTATTTCATGATATATCTGACTCGATCTATGTCTCTGCATCGCCTTTCCACAGGAATGTCTTTATGCCAGGTGATCATTATCCCAGCCAACACATTCAAAGTACTCCCTTGCAAGCTACGCTCTAATTTGGCTGAAAGGAAGTGGGAGTTCAGTGAGAGCGCAGGTCACTTCCATTACCCCAGCCCAGAGGGGGGGTTAGTAGTGGTAGCTCAAGCTGACAGGCAGGAAACCTACGAGTGCTGGTCAGTGGAGGAAGGCTTCAGACAGCTGTTGGCAAACTACTGTGTGAGGGGCGAGGCCAAGCATGAGAGCACCACCCTGACAGGCCGTTCACGTACGCCCCAGGTCTCCCAGGAAGAGTTTATCATCCTGCCAGGAGAGACCCGCTCACCGCAGATCAACACTAAGACCTACTGGAACGAGCTGATAGTGGTGTGTGCCCTCCTGGCATTTTCTCTGGTGGTCTTCTCTCTATTTGTGGTGTACAGGAACCGCGACCACATGAAGTCCATGCTCAAGGAGGGAGAGTGCCCCAACATGCAGCAGAAGAAGCCCAGAATTGTGGGGAAACCGGCTGAGAACTTGCCACTAAACGGCAACACAGTCACAGCGTCGGCGTCAGATCACAAGGGCTACCAGACCCTTAACGACAACTACATATGCAGCACTCCACCGCACGAGTGCTCGTCGCCCGACAACAGCAAGAGCTTCTCAGAGTCGGAGAAGAAGCCTCTGAACTTGAGAGAGAGCCACGTAGAGATTTCTCCCACATGTCCACGGCCAAGAGTCAGACTGGGCTCTGAGATTAAAGACTCCATAGTGTGAGGCCGGCTTCATGTTGTGTGGAGTGACATTTTAAACTGAAAGGAAAGAGTGCACTTGCTGAGAGAGACAAAACCCTATAAGAGGGAAGACTGAGGATCATTAGACTCTTCATGGAGAGACATTTCATTACACAGATTTTGCACTTGTTCTGTCCCTGTGGTCCATGTTCATTTCATTTTGTTTCCCTCTCACTCCCCCTTATTCAAGTGCATTCGAAGCACGCTGAAGAAGTTCCAGTTTGCCTTCAGACTTTTGACGCTACCACATACGGCTCACAGGAATGTAACAAGCGTAGAGGGGGTGTCACAACTATATGATTTCAGTGATTGGATTTCATAGCATTGCCACTCAGTCCGTCCATATAATCTACTGGTAATGCTTTAAAAGGCAGAGTGAAATTCAAACATGTTCCCACTACTGACTTACAGGGTTTGCTGTTTTATTTTAATTCTGTCATCTGGTAAGAGCCCACCCTTCGCTGAGGCTATGCACTATGTACTGTAGCAAGGCAAACACTCTCACCAGAATATACACTAACAATCCAGTGGCAGGCCAAAAAAAAAAGTATACTCATTGTTTAGGCTTGAATATAACACAGCAACATAGAAAGAATTAAGAGCAGAAGAGTTGTGCCAACAAACTAAAAAGGTCGTTTAAAAGAGACCATTATTTAGCATTATTTGTTATTTAAGTGACCGGAAACACAAAGAAGGAATCACCTCAGTGGAAATGTTGTAGAAACCCTTACCACCTCAATCACTACACACCAAAAACATGAACATTATATAGTTATGAATGAAGACACTATGCTTTTTCTAAAGTATTGGAATTATTAGTAGATAGAGATATTCCTCTGTGGAAGTCTGACTTTCAACAGGTGTTTCTTTCACCAAATGTTGTAAAGGGAAAAATCTCATTCCAGGTATTATCATGCTGTTCTTCATGAGATAGGCAGTCTATGCAAAGCAAATAATGTGAAGTGGGGTAAACACCAAGAACACCTCACCTCGAGACTGAGTAAGCACAAAGGTGTTGGCGCTGTTAATTACTTTAGGATCAGTGGCACTGCAAACACACACCAACACACACATTCGCTCTCATTACACTAACTATAAGTATGCAAGAGATTTTAGCCATTTTGGTGTATTTTAGTGTGGAAGATTGACCAATTGTTTCTTTTACAGAGAGACATTTTTCGTAGTCATTCTTTAATGTTACAAATATCTATCATCAATTTTCACAAAGGGAAATAATAATAAATATTTAAATACTACACCTATTCATAATCTGATTTAAATAACACACATCTGTATATCCTCAACTTTGATACACATATTAATTGATGAGTGTTAACGAAGGGTAGAAAATGCCTCTTTCTTGCTTAAATGGTTTTAAAGGCAACCATAAAAGCAATAATTTTCATTCTCATCCAGTAATAAACAGAATTTGTAATTGTCTTGATTAGCCATTTCCTTATTCAGAAATAATGAATTTAAATGTTATTGTTTACTAAATTTGAGTCAGATGTTGGAGTAACTTGAAAGCATTTTTATACAATATTATTTAAGTCTTACTTGAGTTTGACTCTAGTATTGCAATGTGGCCAGCAAAGTTTAAATTTCACAAAAATGCAGGAAGGCATACTGCTTGACTCAGAATGCATAGGATTTGCACATAATGTTGAAAAGCCTTAGTATAATGCAGGTTATGGATTTGATAACAAATCTGAAACGGATAATGCCTTCTGAAACAATAACCAAGAGATGTGCCTCTTGGGATAATAAACTAACCAGGTAGTAGTGCTGTAGAGTCGGTGTGATAGGACTGGCCATGCTCAGAAACGAGTAAAAAAAAAAACATTGAATATATGTGATTTAATACTGTCAGCGTTGTACAGTATGTGCTCATGGGGTGTTTTATTTGTTGTCACAGTGGCTTACACCTTAGTCAGGGACTAAATTTTATTCTAAAACTGTAGCACATGAATAACCACTGACTTATTTTAAAATACTGAATTATAGGTAACCATTATTATTACCGTATGTTACATTTCTTGTAAATGGCACTGCAAAAATGACTTTCAAAGACTGGTCGTATGAAAGATTCATGCTTTGACTGTTATTAAAAACAAACATATGGCAGTTTTTAGTGAAGTAGCTGTCATAATAATATTAAATTGCAGAGCAAATATAAAGTGGCAGTAGTTTAGTAAAATATGTGCAGGTACTGAACATGTTTTTATTTGAATACAAGCCTAAACTGTTATGCCACAGTGAAAGTATCGCCGTCTGCTCTCTCTCGTAATGAACCACTATAGTCTGGCCTTCTATTTGTGACCGTACAAGTCGCTCAACATGTAAGTAAAGAGTTTTTATGTAAAATAGTTTATGTAAAATTGTTTTGTAAATTCAGCTGCCAATGTTAAAAATCTTGTGAATTGTATTTTTTTTGTTTCATACATCACTACTGTTTTTTTTGTTTTTGTATTGTATATAAAAAGCACTTTATTTTAATTTTTCAAATAAAGATCAAATGGATATTTTTTTCATTTGAATGGCTCATGATTATATTAAGTAAAATGTCTTATTATTTATGCAGATGAATCTGTTACATAATCTCCATAAGAGGCCACAATGTAGGGTGGAGTCAGAAACACACTCTGCAAACCCAGGAGAACAGGAGTGTCTGATAAAACTCATGCACCACACACCTTAAAAGTAAACAGAGGCCAGCACTTGCGTATCTGTTGTGTTTCTATTGTATTACAGCCCAAGTGCACACAGGGATGACATCTAACTCAGGATGAAGACCAATAATTATAAATTTAGGTAGTGCCTGATAGAATCCAGGTAGAAAGTGGCACGTTGGGTCGTAACAGGGTCCATTGATTCGGATGATACCCGCCTACACTGAGATGTGGACCAATGAGTGGCTCTTAAAAGTACCTCTGTGAGACCTTTATTGAAACTTTTATTTTGTCTGGCACGCCACGCAGCCTATTTGTCAGCCTATCAGTTCGTGAGAAAAGCCGGCTTGAATTTTAACTGAACATTTTATTTGTGTTTTTTTATTAATTCAAATATGGACAGACCCAGCCTTCGGAGGTTGTTTTCTGCTTGTGATGTTAACAAGTCCGGTAAAATAGAGTACGAGGACTTCACCGTTGTATGCAGGGAGCTCAACGTCTCCGAAACTGAGATCAAAACTCTGTTCAACAAGTTCGACGCAGACGAAGGCGGATACATCGACTACAGCATGTTTTCGTCCAGGTTTCAGGAGGTTTCGGAGACTTTGGACTTGGCGTCTTTTGGTGCTGGTTCGTCCCAAACCCAAGGCTGTCCGTGGGAAGAGTTTGTAGGCAGGATAGATGCGGAGTCGCTCCTCTCTGAAAGGTAAACTCACATCCGGCTGCTCGCTCAAGGATTTAGCCAAGTTTAGCCAACGGCTACTGACTGCCGCTTCTGGAATGTTACTTAGTAACTGTCAGTTAAATGTTATCTAACGGCTGCGCTGGTAACCTGTTACTCGTCTTTTTTATTTCTAATTTCATTACCTCGCTAAAACAGGGATTTATTACATTATTCTCAAGCGTGTCGGATTGTCTTGGTGACGCAAACGCCGTACACAAAAGATATAGCTACGTCAAGGTTTAATTTGATATGGCTTTAACGGCTCTGTCCGGCCGCACAGATTAGTCATACAGGTGTAACGTTTATGTTAAATTAGCTAAGACTGTTGGTTAAACAGTAGCGCTACTCTTTATTTATTTTTTATTTTTATTTTTATTCATTTTTTTATTATTACTATTATCAGTATCACTTTTCCCACAATGGTCTGTGTATAAATGAGAAACAAAATACAATGACTAATCTTAACTCAAGGTCAAACGTTACTAGGCTTTTACTGAGCTTGCTCAGTGTGTGGAATTAGTTTTGTTGTCATTGAGATAGCTCATCGTCATTATGTGCCCCAATTAACAGGTGGTATAGGCTATATGTGCTATCATCTTGACAACCAACCTCCATTGCTTTATGAAGACCGTGAGATGTGAATGAAAGCCCCCGAAAAGGCTTGTTAATGGACATTGAGTTAAGATGTGATTCCGAGAGGTGTTGATCTAGCTACCATTTATTTAATGTAGCCTAAAAGGAGTGGACTATAGCTATAGCCACGTTGAATGAACACCTCTCTGTATCTTCATGAAAGGAGGATGTATTGCAGGTGCATTAGACTGCATATGTTCTATGTTAAATGGCCATCTTATTTAAAAAAAAAAAAAAAAAAAACAAAGTTGTTTCAAATGGTAACAAGTGACCATGTTGGAGAAGAGGAAACTATAGAAAAAAGACATCCTCTATTATAATCTATACAGTAAATGACCAGTTGTTGACCATGAACAGTTAAGATTTAGAAATTGAAAGCTTACTATTATTAACCAGAGTTCAGATTGACTTTAACTGTCTTACATGTATTAATTATGTGTGAAAGTTTATAAATAACAGGTAGAACAACGCAACACAAATTCAAGCTGTTGTAGATATGCATGTTAGAGAGAGAGGGAGAGAGACTGACTAATGATGATCCATCTGGGATTGAAACACGTGTTCATATTATTTGTTAAATAAAATGTTCCTGTCAAAGTGTATGTTTTTAGACAATGTTTTAATTCTACATTCTGCTAAAAAAAGCCTAAGCATGCTGCTTCTATTTGTTTGATCTAATTTAATATTTTATTATTATTATTATTATTATTAGATGTTGTGGTGAAATCAAACATACCTAGCATAAGATATTGCCAGTGGAGCATATTGGTATGAGAAGGTTATATTGGTGTTTTGATCATTTTTACCCACTATGACACTACCACCTTTCAGGCCCACAAGGGATGAGTATTTGATACTATAAAGATAGATTTTGGGTGGAGTATGACACTGAGAACATGGCACTGACCTGTTCATTGCTGGCAGTAACTATTTGTTCTCCTCCCACAGTCTCAGGGAGCAGCTGGCTGATCTTTACCAGGCCATGAACTCCTCTGCAAACACAACTCTGCTGCAGCAGTATGAGGAAATCATCCACTCTCTGATCAGTCAAAGCCTGGACAACCGACTAGAGTGTGAACAACTGGAGACCAGTTTAAAGAGGTGAGGACAACTGTCAGCATTTTACAATGTGGGGTCAATACAGTTCAGAACATCTGACCTGTGAAACAGAAAGAACAAAGATTATAAAATAAAGGGCCATTAATTAAAGGTGCTGTAGGTAGGATTGTGAAGATCCAGGACTTAGCCAAAAAAAGTGAGAAAAAAATGAACATCGACAGCTTCTCTGTCCCTCCCACCGTTTTCCGCTAAAGCCCAAAACGGTCTCGCAGAGGAGCCAGATTATTATTATTTTTTTTTTATTACCTGCTTCATGTAGTTCTACTCGAACATAGGGTTAGTTTCAGCAAATATGAGAAAGTTAGTTTTATAAGTCTTACCTACTGCACCATTAAACAATAAGCCACGTCAAATAGGTGTTAATGATGATGAACACTCAGCTTATGTGGCTATAATGTGTGTATGAGCAGTGACATTGAGTATTGGCATTTAAAAGTGAATGATTCAAATATAACGTGTTGGACAGTTAGTTTTTAGTTTAGTAGAATGTATTGAATAATCATAATTGTGCTTAATGCAAAAAGACAGAGCAGTGGTGAACTGCTGCCCTCTTGTGGCTGTAAACCACGGAGATGCTGGAATAACCCTGGACCTTGATTCCCCAGAGTCCACCACATCAACTGGGATTTGCTGCGTGACTTAGAGCTGCCTTTATTGATTTTAGCCTACTAGACTAGAGGTCAGGAAAAACATTAAAACACTCCTACACATTGGAATGACATTTTTTTTTTTAAAGCTCTTTCTGTGGTTCAGTAACTACACAGCATGAGAAAGGTGACCTTCCTTATTCAAGGAAGTAGGAAGACTTAAATGTGCTGCCTTGTTCTTTTAGTCCTTTTACAAACTGACTATACCAACTGTTGTACCTATGTTTCCACTATGTTGAAATACATTTAAAATATTAGACCTTTTGAAATCTTGACATTTAAACCAAACTAAAATAAATCATATGTGAGGTCTCATTGAGAACTCTCACTGAAAACGTTCAGTGCACCTGTTGAAGCTGTCCCTGCCTCGACTCTGGTTGTTTCATGTGTTTGACGAGAGCAGAGCACTGCTGCACGTTTGAAGTCAAATCAGTCCGGTAGAATCGACAAATGGATTGTAGGTGAATGAATTCTTGTTGTTGTCTGCTGGATAATCTCTTTGACTACTGATGGAAAACCTGCTTTGATTCAGCAGCGCTGAGGCTGCCAGCACAAACTTGAACGTACTTGTCTGTTTAAACAGAGCTGAGGAGATGAACAACAGTCAGCTGGCAGAACTGGAGGACGACATACAGCAGCAGCTTGCCAGAACAGAGGAGAGGGTGAGAGACGAGGTAAGTTTGATACCTGCAGTATTCATAGTGGACGATTGCTGCTGTGATTCATAGTAGTAAGTAAAGGGAAATGTAATGAAACCAAATAAATTGGCTGTCGTAAAAGCAGCTGCATTTAGTCAACAAACAGTACACCAAGAAATGGACTAAAAGAATGTGGAAATTTCTCTTCACTGGTTCTTGTGAGCTACCTGCATATTTGTGGTGCAGCACCCAGCAGCAGGTTGCAGGTCTCCTCACAAAGAGCCTCTGTTAAGGCTGATGAAAGCCCCTCTTTAAGGCCTGAGCCGGTCTGCACCTCTAACTAGTTTGGTTTCATGTTTGTAGGAGCGCAAGAAAATGGAAGGCGTTATAGCGACCATGCAGAGGAAGCACGATAACAAGGTCGCAGACCTGCATGCAACTGTGGACAGACTGTTAAAGGTAGGTTTTCCCACACAATATGCATTTACTTTGTTCTTCCATGGTAAGCAGATTGTATGAAGGTGATAATTATGTTTTCTTACATCATGAAAAAGAGAGAGGGAACACAAAAGCTCTTGCAATGTGCAGCTCTGGCTTAATTTCTGCATTTTTTTTTAGGTGACCTTTGAAAGAGCGCCCTAAAAGACCTACTAAGATCTAATATCCAATATCCAGTTTGAGAAAGGTAGTCAGATTGAGGAATTAGTGATGCAGTTAGTGCAAGGACAAGCATAGAGGGTCATGTTTGATAAGATGCTGTATGTATACAACTTGTGGAATGCTGTTGTTGCTAGCTCCCATAGTTTATGCTTACAATCCTTTCCTTTCTAAACAGCTATACGTTACTGAATAGATTTTTACAGCATCTGAACATTAAGACAAATGAGCTATAATGTTAAATTCTGTTGAAGTAGTCGCATGTTTATATTAAAGCTTTATACTTTAAGGTTACGGCGCAGCAGCAGAGCCTCTTCATGTACCTGAAGTAGCTAAGCTGTAGGCTAAACTGGAGTTAATGTGCGTTAGGGCTACAGTGTTTACGTAGACAGCATGTCGAGACGGAACTGTGATTGGTCTACTCGGGCAGCTTTTGTTTTCTCCGACAACTTTCCAATATAGGTGACGATTGCCGATAGTGAAGACCAACATCAAGCAGGTTAAAGAGCGGCTTAGCAATGTTCTCCTTTTCAGTAACGCGCATCTTTGAAAGCCGTTTCCACAGTAAACCTGCTCACAGCAATCATGCTTTATATCACAAATTGAATTAAAGAATGTAAACACAATTACTTAAGCTATGGCAGTGGTCTTCTATTAATTACCCAGATGAGGAAAACCTTCCTGTTGTCCCTCTACATCACAGTAAATAAAACAATGTAAATGCATTAACTGTGGGGCATATAATTAGATCATAACTACAGGTCTTGTGTTTTTTATTTATTTGTTGTTGACAAATTGCTTGTGTTAATGTATTCTCAAGAGCCAAGAGGACTCTGAATTAAACAATTCAAAAGAGGAGGTGGTCAGACTGAACAGACAGATCAGTGCTTTCTCACAGGTACGTCATGTTGGAAGGGATTGTTTTAGTTAAAGTCACATGCATGTTGTGTAGAAATGTTCCTTATTCACTAAATCTCCTCACAGGAAAATGAGGACCTGCGAGCCTCTCTGCTGCTAGCCCAGACAAACATTGCCATCCTGCACTCCGAGCTGGACAAGCTGAAGAACATGTACGCAGACCAGAAAGCTCAACATGAAAGGTGAGGCAGTGTCTTAAAGCTCAGCTCGGTCGGCTCGGCTCATGTCAGTTGACACAAAATACGATCCAGCATCCTGTGCAACATCCAGTACTTGTGTCTTGTGTTTCTTTACAGAGAAACTGATGAATTGAAGAGGATGGTTATGGAATACCAATCTTATTCCAATCAGATTCAGATTCTCCAGTAAGTCTGTCTTTCACATGATAAAGCTGTCTAGTGTTTTTTTTGGGGGGGCAGTGTCTCAATCAAGAATGCAG